>NW_006160114.1:7160829-7222558 GCF_000334495.1 Tupaia belangeri chinensis | reverse complement strand
AAAGATTTTGAGCTGATATATTGATAATGAGAGGAATCCATCCAGTCAAAGGTAAAAGAATATTTTACACAGTAGAGAGAATTAGCAGGGAAGGCTAATTGGATATGAGTTTGGCACCTTTAAGTAACAGAAAGAGAGTTTTGTAGCTTAAGTTTAGAGAATAAGGGGATCAAATGTGTTCTAGAGCTCAGACAAGGGCAACATCATTTGGGGTCTTAAAGGCAAGTTTGGAAGGTTTTAAGAAAGGGGTAGTGGGTCTGCAGGTGGCCATGGAGGTTAAGGCAGATGGATCTTACATGGTAGATGCTGAAGTTCAAATCCTGAACCTAGAGGCTTGAGAAATACACTGATCACTTGTGCTCAAAAATCCTAAGAGGAGAATGGAGGAGAAGGACTCCAGTATGGCCATCCCTCTAAGGGGTGGAGATTGCTCATTTACCTCTGTCTCTCTCTCTGGGATATAGCACAAAAACAAAAACAAAACACAAAGAAAAAACAATGGTTCAGCTTAATGTGGAAATCAAAAGTCTAATTAGAAGGATGTTGAATAAGTTCAAGGTGGAAACAATGGTAGCAGCACAGGGAATGAAGAGAGATGTTAAAATTGGAATAGATACTATAGACAGAGTCAGTAAGACTAGCATATACAATACAAGGAGCAGAAAGAAGGGTATTAGAAGAATGGTAAAGAAAAGAAAGGAGTGAAAAATCACTCCCAGTTGCAGTCCTACTTCAAGTTTCAGAGTAAGCTCCTGACAAATTGAATCTTCCACAGATAACAAGTATAAAATCTGAACAAAATGGAAACAACCTGAGGACTCCAGGTAAAAAAGTGAAACGGCAATTTTGAAGATGAGTTAAAACTTTAAGGAAGCGCTTATTTATTTGTTTTATATTTGCTGCAAGGAACATGCATTCTCTAGAAACAGAAAGTGGCAGGGTGGGGGATGAGAAACCATCCCCTAGAAGGATGACCATGCCACAATCCCTTCTCCTTCATTCTCTTCTCAGATTACTGGGCCCACATGCACATGTGCCCAGAACGTTTGTCAAGCTGTCAGGTCCAGGACCTGAAAAACACAGGAGGCCATGCAATATCCAATCCCCTTAACCACCTCCTCACCAGTTGGCCTGGAAGTATATAACATAAAGTGATTTCCCCCATCCTTTTTAAAAAAGTTTTTGCTGTAGGACACACACATTTGCTAGACAGACACACCCCCCCACACACATTATGTATATTATATATGTGTATATCTATATCTATATCTATATCTATATCTATCTATCTATATATATATAGAGAGAGAGAGAGAGAGAGGGAGGAGAGAGAGAGAGAGAAAAGTAAAAAATCACCACCTGGAGTAGGGCTGGCCATGCCACAGTTTCTTCTTCTTTAGCCTCCTCTCAGCATTTTGGGTATACAAACTCATGCACCTGACATAATTTTCAAGCCACTGGGTCCAGCACTTGAACCATGAAGTCAGCCATGTGGGATTCAGCACCTTAACCTCTACACTAACTGCTAGCCCAAATTCCCCATTTTAAGGGTTTATCTTGAGGTCTGTAACAGTGTTGGTGATGGTGTGGGGTGCCTAATTGTCTGGTAGAATGGCTGCTTCTAGGCTGAGGAACAAGGGGAAGCAGCCTGAGATAACCAGGGCTGCTAGAGTGGGAACACTAGAAATGATGAGTGCCTAAAAAAGGGAACAGTGAGTTCTGTGTTTAAATTCTTTTTCAGTCTCTAGTGACTCCTGACCCATACCATAAATTAGACAGACAAAAGCAATCTAAACTAGGATTTGAGAAGACACAGCCACTGTAGATGTGACAATGATTACAGATGGAGTCTCACCAAGGTAAGTGCACGCTTAAACAGCATTATCAGTACTCCCTGGAGGACTGTAATAGAACCCAAAGTTTCTACTACATCATGTTTACAATATCTGAGATAAAATTTTAAAATTACAGAAAACTCAAAAACTGTAACTTATTATTAAGAGAAAAGATAATCAATAGATGTAAACTCCAAGATGACCTAAGTGTGTGAATGATCAGACAACAGCTTTCAGGTAGCTATCATAAAGAAGTTAAACGATAATATACTCAAAAAAAAAAAAAAGAAAAAGAAAATACACTCAAAATAAATGAAAAACAGCAACTGGAACATATAAAAGAGAACTAATGAAGATTTTATAATGGAAAGGTAAAATTTCTGAAATAAACATTCACTGAATGGACTTAACAGTTGAAAGTAATAACAAAGAATGTCAGTAACCTTGAAAACAGATCAATAAAATGTATCCAACCTGAAGAAGAAACAGAAAACTGAAAAACAAACAAACAAACAAAAACATAACTTTAGGCATCTGTAGTACAATATTAGAAAGTCTATTATATTTGCAATTAGAGTCCTGGAAGGAAAGACATTCAGTAGAAAAACATTTCAAGAAACTTTTCACAATTAGAATAAAAATTTAAAGATTTAAGTAGCTGAGCTATCCCTTAGGAAATATCAATAGAGAAAAACACATTTAGGTACATAATGCCAAAAATAAAGATAAACCTTCAACACAGCTAAAGAAAATGGAAACAGTACATAAAAGAGTAACACAGAGCCCATGAAATAGTGAATGACAAATTTAAATTTCTAAAAGAAAAATAATACAAGAGGCCTTCATAAAGCCTATTGAGGACTTAGCCATGGTGGCACAGAGGTAGCATAATGCTTTACAATGGTAGAAACCATTTGGAGGACTGGGGTTCACTTCTTGAGTTGGCCTGTACACACCAGGCCGTTGATGCTTGTGAGCCTGATCAGTTGTGAAAGGCTAAGGAAAGAGTTGCACTGTGAGAACACATTGAGGGTCTTTGTCTTTCTCTGTCTTATGAAAAAAATAAATTTCAAATAAAGAAAGTTCATGGAAAATATATATTTGGGCCGACAGGTGGCGTGGTGGTTAAGGGTGCTGGACTCCCACATGGCTGACCACAGTTCAAGTCCCGGACCTGGCAGCTTGCTTCCTCACTTTCTCTTTCTCTTTCTCTCTCTTACTCTATTCCTCTCTGGTCAAATTAAAAATAATTAATTAATTAAAGTTAAATAATTAACTTTTTAAAAAAGAAAATATATACTAAGAAAAAACTATGGATAGATTTCAAGAATTTTTAGAACCAACATAAAATCACACTTAAATTCCATTTTTTCCATAAACTTTTAAAAGTCCCTTCATGTAACGCTAACTCAAGGATTCTACATCCAGTGAAACTATCTGTCAAGAATGAAGATTAGGGAACCAGCAGTGAGCGTAATGGCTATGTCACGGGACTCCCACGTAGTTGACCGTGGTTTGTGTCCCGGACCCGGTGGTTTAAAACTCACGTCGGGCGCATGTGCGTGTGTGCCCAAGATCCCAAGAGGAGAATGGAGGAGAAGGGATTGCGGTGTGACCATCCCCCCCTGGGGGGTGATTTCTCGCTTTCTGTCTCTATGTCTCTCTCTGTCTGTCTGGCGAGCGCACACGCCCTATAGCAAAAAAACTCTCAAAAAAAAAAAAAAAAGAATGAAGAGTAAATAATCACATTTTAAGCCACAGAAAAAGTATGAAATTCACTGAAAAGAATTTGCACTATCAGAAATAGTAAAGAAATGTTTCAAACTGAAGAAAAACGCAAGATAGAATTTGAAACCTTCAAAAATGAACTAAGAGTACTAGAAAGAGTAAATGCCTGGGAAACATAAGGAACTAGTTTCCCTCCCAATTTTTAAAATGCATATATGATGTTAAAGACAAAAAAACGATATGCCCTTGTGAGACTCCTAATGCATGCACATGAAATGCATACAAGAAATATAGCAGAAAAGATCCTGGGCAGGGAAAGTGTGAAGTAAATGGTTCTAAATGGTTTCAAAGTTTCTATACTTTATAGAAGTAGCAAATTATTCATTCTATGTAGATTCAAAATTGAGAATGTCTAAAATAATTATTTAATATCCACTAAAAATTAGACAAAGAAGTGTAGTTAAAATTACAATAGATACATTAAAATGAAATTCCAAAAATATTCAACTAATACAAAAGAAGGGAAAACTTAGAAAAACAAACCAAACATAAACAGAGTAGACACACAGAAAACATTAAAATTGTAAAGTAAATCCAAACATATTGACAGTTACATCAAATAGGCTAAGAATTACAGTTGAAAAGCAGAGATCAAAATGGATTTTAGGGAACCAGCAGTTAGCATAAAGGCTATGTCGCTGGACTCCCACGTAGTCGACCGCAGTTCGCATCCCGGACCCGGTGGCTTAAAACTCACGCCGGGCGTGTGTGTGTGCGTGCCCAAGATCCCAAGAGGAGAATGGAGGAGAAGGGATTGCGGCATGACCATCCCCTCTGGGGGGTTATTTCTCGCTTTCTGTCTCTATGTCTCTCTCTGTCTGTCTGGCGAGTGCACACGCCCTGTAGCAAAAATCTCTCCAAAAAAAAAAGGATCTTAAAAAAGCAATACCGGGGCCAGCAGGTGGTGTGGTAGTTAAGGGTGCTGGACTCCCACATGGCGAACTGTGGTTCTAGTACTGGGCCTGGCAGCTTGCTTTCACACTTTCCCACTCTTTCTCACTTTGTCTCTCTCTGGTCAAATTAAAATAAATAAATAAAGTTTTTTTTTTAAAAAAAGCAATACCAAACTAAGTGCTATATATAAGAAATGAGCTAAAATAAATAAACAAACAAACACAAATGGATTGAAAATATATAGATGAAAAATGACACAAACAATAATCATAAGACATTAGGACAACTATATTATTATAGCAAAGCATACTTAAAAATAATGAGTGTTACCAGAAATACAGGAATTAGGAAAGATCCAAATATATATACCCTTTGTGTCAACTGCACTGATTCTTACAGAAAAGATAATTCTATCTTAAGTCTGTTAACCTCTTGGCTATTTATTTACCTCACTGGGATTATTTCATTGCAACTGGAAGGATAAATACACAGAAATAGAAGTGATGAATGAACTCACCCCATACAACAATAACTTTTAAAAGTAGAAATTAATTTCTAAATATTTTAGAGAAAATATCATACAAATTTAAATTCTAAAACAAAGACACATTCTAGAGTACTGAATTCTGCTTATCTGTGTAAGTGCACACATACACATGTATGTACAGACACAAACACACATATGTATATACAGATACCCTACAAAAGACATAACCATATAAATGATCAGAAGATGTTTTACACATTAGAAAAAATAATACTCTTAGCCATGAAAACTACTAAAGCCAATGAACTCAGATAGAATAATAAAATTAGTAAACTCAACTAACAGTTGAACCGTTTACAAAAAGGACCACTTTATCTGTACTCTTTCCTTTTGCAGAATCCAATAAACTGTCATTATATTCCTTTTAAATGGCTCCATTATAAGGATTCTATAACAACAGCCTAATCTCTTGATAATTATAATAAATGCTTGTAATCAAAGAAGGAACCATTTAAAATAGGAAGGAGAAAAGCTGTTTTCCATCAAACTCATTGTAGCTCTGTGACCTTTGAAGCATTCAGCTACAATACAGCTTTCCATCCAATCTTGTTCAAATAAATATTTAAGAAAATACTGCATCAGTGACAATTTGGATTGAGGTTATTTTTGCACTTTTTGTTTCAGAATTTTAAATTGTGTTACAGCGTAAGTTTCTGGAATTTAAATGATAAATGATTTGATTAGCGATGTAATATTTCCTTAGGGAAACAAAGGCAATAGTTATTTTAGAAAATTATACTCTGTAATGATGAGCTATTCAGAGTGCTTATGGCTTTAAGGAAGTATTATTTTCCTAGACGACAGCACATCTCAACACAGAAGTTGGGACTGTATTTACTTGAATAAACAATGCTTTCCAGAGATCATATAAGTAGCTAAAGGCTGATAAAATTACGGGAAATGACTACGTCTGATCAGAATGGCTTTCATCTGCATTTTGTTAGACCAAGCATTGATTTCACTTTTCAGCTGTGAACAGCAAGAGGCCAGCTGTGGCCAGAGTAGGAGAAAACTGTGAACCAGGGTTACACTGTTTAAAAAATGAAAAAAATAACTCTTTGTAATAAGTCTTAGGAAAAAAATCTACACTTTCTAAATGTTTTGAGAAATATATATATATATATATATGGGTTTCCACAAACTGTCAGAAGTGGTGGATCTAATTTATGACAAAATGAAACCTTTGTGCTCAGTTGTGGGAATAAACAGAATTATGGGAAGAAAATAAACAAAGAGAAGAAAAATATAAAATATACTGCCTTCAAGGCAGAAACAACTACATTTTACTTGGTATTCCCAGATGTACTAAGAGGAAATTTATGACAGCACAGTGAAAAGCAAGATTCCCTTTGTGAAACCTTTCACATTTATTTAACTAAGCACAATCATTGAAAATGACCTTTATCCAAACCCTTCGCAGCAGTCTTAAAATGATCTAAAATGACTGCCAGATATTCTTTAAATAACATTACTTAACTAAAAGTCATTACCCAGGGGCAATATTAAAGTACCAGTAAGTAAATACAGATCTATTTTCAGCAAAATATAACATAAGCTTAATGAAAAATTGATAACGCATTAGGCATTAAGCATCTTTGTCAAATAGCTAACAAATAGTATAAATTACCTTGTTTTTTTAGAAATGTTATTGAATGCATGGTTTTAACATTTATGAGCTATCAGTTGCCTCTTACCGGAGATAACTGTCATAAAAAAAAAACCCTAAAATATAGAAATATTGTTTAATACATTTAAAAGTGTATAGAAACATGTTATTCCCAGAGAAGACTTTTCAAGACATGTTTTAACTAAATATATTTATCCAGGGTAGTAAATTTCAGAAAACTAGTGGATTTATTTACATAATGATTTCTCCTATTGTCAAAATCAGTGTATACGATTTGGCCATCTCTATCTTTCTCTTTCAATTTACATCTAATGTAAGATCAAAGGTTACGTAGCAGATTAGAGAGGGAAGGATGGGTAAGAGCATAGGTCAGGAATAACTGATAGTTGATTAAAAAGATGTATACTTGTTGATTTGAAAATTAAAAAATAATTCATCATTTCATAATGCATTTCTGTTTCAGTTAGCAGAAACTGGACTTCTGGGGGAGGGTTGTTCTATTAGGAAGATGATTAGTTCAGTAAATCACAGCTCTCAGATAAAGATGATTACTATATCTCCTTGCTGGGAAAAGCAGAAGAGGATAGGAGGTTCATTTCACCACAAAGTAATTATGCTGAGCCAGAGCTTTACCATTTATCATGGCTGAAAGATGACACTCACTGTTAGCCAAGGGAAACTGCTACTCAAATGCTCCCATCTAGATCAATACGCCATGCTTTTTTTTTTTTCCTCTGGCAAAAAGTAATTATACAACAGAAACTTCACAATCAATACCTTTTCAGGCTAACTTAAAGTCGACTATATAGGCATGAAGGTATGGTACTGTCAGCTGTCACTGAAGTCTACCCCATTAAGTCCAAATTAAGCCTGTTTTTCTGTGCTGCTAATCAAATCTTTTCTAGTGTTATTTCAAATCCTCAATACTTGTTCTTGATAAATAAGAAAGCGTTGTTGTCAGGTTTTGTTTTTGTTTTGGGTAATAAAGCATACCAAGTTACTATTGACCATATAACAACATAGGAGAGTTGGCATTAATTAACCCATTAGTATTTTTCAAGGAAATAAAAAGAAAAAAATCGATTCATGAGAGAAAACAATCAATGTCCCTACTCAATGAAAACTGAAATACTTCTGGAAGCATATGTCCTAATCATCCAGTTGAGACTCTGACCTTTGAACTTCTAAGACCCATAAGTAGAGCGTCTACAATTTTATAACGTACAATTGAATTTTTCTCAAGATAAAGAATCCTTCCAGTTAGAGAAGTAGAACATATATTATTATACATATGTGTATTTTATACACATGGATAAAAATAGTTAAAATCATTTGAAGATCAATCCAAATGTCAATTTGACAACTGCTTTCTGTAAGATAGAGCTTAGTCTTATAAACCAATCTAATATATCAGAAAAGGTTAAAGGGCATGGAAAAATCACTACTCCAGTGAAAAAAATTTTGACATCCAATTTTCAAGCTGATTTATCAGTGGAAAGCTAAAATTGATAGGTTGCCATTACTCGGGAGCAGCCTGTCTAAGAAAGCTGTTACAAAACCTCTCGTTTTGATTTAGCCACATTAATCAATACAAACCTATACTGTTTCAATTTTTAAAGCATTGATCTTGTGCTATAAGCTTAGTGCAGCTACATTTATCAACAATCATAAAAAACTCAATATATTTTAAACACAGTTTTAGTAAATAAGATAATCAAATTAAATTTGGGTTCATTTGCCTTCATGCCTAGTCATTGTTATGAAATAATTGTTTAATCCTGTTAACTAAGAAATTGAGTAATTAAAAAATTTTTTGGAAATAACTATTACCTTTTGTTTTGTATTTTCTCAATTTTTAACTAATGTAGCTTTATCTCATATATTTTTGAGATTTGTTTCAATGATAGATTATCCTAGAGTTATTCTACAATAAGGGAATTATTTTATACACAAAATACTATTACTTGTTAACATATGGCTGACAGTTATATTAAGCAGAAATAAAGCATGAAATAACTTCAGACTGTAATAAAAATGTTTTGGGGACAGAGAATACTTAATTGTTTTTTCTTTAAAAGACTTTTTTTTTTAACTCATGAGAGACTGTTATGAGTGCATGTGAGAAACAGAGAAACAGATATAGAGAGAGAGAGAAGCAGAGAGACAACAAGTTCCCTTGACAAAGTCTCATCATACTACAATCCCCTTTCCCCTGGCCTCCAGCTTATCAGAATCATGGGTGCCCATGCACACATGTGGAGATCTGAGCCTGTGGTCAGCTATGTCACTTCGAGGAATGCAATCTGGCATGCTATGGCCTATACCACCAAGATGGGTAAATTGTTTTTTAATTCGCAAATATAAGAATGAAAAATTCATTAATGAAATGAAAAGTATGTCTCATCAGTCATGTTCTAGAGGATTCAAAGTATGAAAAGTAAAAAAGAAAACCAGTATGTTTTGCAATAAAATAGAACTATTTGTTGTCACTTTACTACTATTTTATTATAAGTGCTATTAAAAGGAGGAAATAGCAATATTATACTGATAGAATAACCTTGCCTTTAAAATAATTTCCAAACTGACACCATTCAACTCAAAATTTTATTACATATTTTCTAAATATATTTGTTTGATAATTATAAATGTTGTCTATTACCTATTAAATATTTAGAAAAATCACTAAAAATCTGCCATACTGGGAGCCAGCAGGTAAAGTAGTAATTAAGGCACTGAACTCCCACATAGCCACTGCAGCCAGAGTCCTGGACAGGTAGCTTGAAAATCTGAGCGTCCAAAATTCCAGGAAGAGAATGGAGGAAAAGGGATTGCAGCATGGTCATTCCCGTAAGTGATGATTTCTCACTTTCTCTCTCACTGACTCTCTGTCTCTCTCCAGCAAGTACACATGCCCTATGGCAAAAACCTTTTTAAAAAATAAAAATGAATCTGGTGGGACCAGCAGATGGCATAATGGTTACATTGCTGGACTCGCACGTAGTCAACTGCAGTTCGAGTCCCAGACCTGGCGTCTTGAAACTCATGTTGGGCACATGTTGCATGCATGCCCAAAATCCAAAGAAGAGAATGGTAGAGAAGAGACTGTGGCATGTCCATCCCCCTAGGGGGTGATTTCTCACTTTCTGTCTCTCTGTTTCTCTCCGTCTGTCTGGCAAGACACATGCCCTATAGCAATTAATCTCTCTCTAATAAAAAAAAAAAAAAAGAAGAAATCTGGCCTACTATTACAATTATATAAAACAATATCAAACTTTCTGTGACTCCCTGTAGAAGATTATATAAAAATTAAAAGAAAAGGGACAAGTTGAGGAAATGGTATTGACCAGAAATGTGAAATGTTATTTGTTAGTATTTAGTTTCTATATGGCCTGGGTTGGCAGTGATGAACCTGTCACGCCAGTTAAACTGATACAGTCCCTGACTGTTTAAAAACAGTCTGAAACTAAATTTTATTGTATTAGGCACATAAAAAGAGTAATAATATATTAAGTAAAACGAAAAATTAATTTATTAAGACTGTAAACCCAGAAACCCAGATATTTATTTATTTATTTAGTGATTTTTCTATAAGGTATGTGTGCTCACTGGAGAGACAGAGAAAGACAGAGAGAAAGTGTGAAATCACCACCAGGGGGCATGGCTGCACCACAATCCCTTCTCCTCTCAGGATCTTGGACATGTATGTATGCACACATGCCCAGCATAAGTTTCAACCCGTTGGGTCCGAGACTTGAACCATGGTTGGCCATGTGAGAGTCCATGGCATAATGTAACCATTACACCACCTGCTGGTCCCGTGATGTTTATTTTTTAACCAGTTAGAAGGAAAATGATAAAAAATAAGACAAAACAAAATAAAAACAATGACAAAAAAAGTGGAAATTTAAAACGAAAATTTGTTAAACATTTGTCTTAAAGACTAATAAAAAAGGGGGGCCAGCAGATGCTGTGACAGATTATGGAGCTGGATTCTCACATGGCTGGCTGCGGTAAGAGAATCATACCCGGTGCGTGTGCACGCATGCCCAAAATTACTAGAGGAGACTGCAGAAGAAACTGCAATGTGCCTATCTCCTCAGGGGATGGTTTTTCACTTTCTCTCTCTCCATAACTGCCTCTCTCCTGTGCAAGCACTCTATGAAAAAACCCTAAAAATATTACAAAATAATAAAAATGTATTCTGTAGAAAATATGTACATAAACTCAATTCGATCCTACTTAAAGTCTGAATTTAAAAAACTGAATTACTATAGAACTTCCTAAAAATTTTAAGAAATAAGACTCAAAAAAGTTAACCAAAAGGACAAAAATAATATCAGTAGAAGAACAAAATAACACAATCAATGCAGAGTTTCAAGAAATAGGCCATCTGCACCAACTGTGGCAAGAGTATCTTCAAACCCTATCTTTATTGGTTATCCTCAAGTGAATTCGTAATTTTAACTATGAGAATGGTATAGTATCATATTCTTAACGTTCCAGAAAAAGTAGTTCATTTGCATAATGGCCATGATTACAAGTAAATTAGGAACTTAAAAAATTTTATCAAGGTAGGGAACCAGCAGTTACCATAATGGCTATGTCGCTGGACTCCCACGTAGTCGACCGCGGTTCGCGTCCCGGAGCCGGTGGCTTAAAACTCACGTCGGGCACGTGTGCGTGCGTGCCCAAGATCCCAAGAGGAGAATGGAGGAGAAGGGATTGCGGCGTGACCATCCCCCCGGGGGGTGATTTCTTGCTTTCTGTCTCTATGTCTCTCTCTGTCTGTCTGGCGAGCGCACGCGCCCTATAGCGAAAAACTTCTCAAAACTTTTTTTTTATCAAGGTATAAATACTTATGTGATATATTTAAAATATTCTGATTTGGGGAAAATATAAGCAAGGAAACTTTGACAAAAACAGGTCACAACTGTCTAGAAAGAATAAACAATTATTCCTTGATTATATAACAAGTACTTTTGGGAGTATATTTCTTGTACATACCTCACACTACTTAATTCCTCTGAGATGTACCTTATTACATAGCAATTTCCATTAAAGGTAGAGAGTATCCATTTAGGCATAAAAATTTAGCCCAAGTAAATACTCTTTAGAACACTACAAATGATTCAATAATAAAATATTCCTCTAATTATTCCTATTTTCTGTTCTTTTCTTTGCTGTCTCAGTCAGTGACTTATCTTAGTATTAGAATCTCTTTTCTTTTCCACTTGATCTTCGTTAGTTTTAGAAATCACCTGTCCTTTGTATTAGATTTACCTTTCCAGACTGGGCTTGCCTATGGCCAGCCAATCATATGAGACCTATCTGCCTACGTTCTCTTCCGCTATTTCAAAAACAGAAAAAACTATACATTTATTTCAAACATATAAGAATATGTTTTTAAATACACACCTACAAGTTTGTATTGTTTTTTGAAAATTTTTTCTCTATTTGCTTTTTTCAAATTTTAGATTACTATAGGGTATGTGTGTCATCGGAGGCAGAGAGTGAGAGAGAAATCATCCACCAAGAAGAGAGAGAGAGAGAAAATGAGAAATCACAAGCCCAGGGGGATGATTATTCCATAATCCCTTCTCCTCCATTTTCCTCCATTTTCCTCCATTAGAATTTTGGGCATGCATGCATACATGCCCAGTGTGATTTTCAAACTACTGGGTCTGGACTTTGAACCAAGTTCGTCCTGGGGGATCCATCGGCCTTAATCTCCACACTGCCTGCTGGCCCTCTATTTGCTTTTTAAAATATTGACAGAAATTTCATCATCATTATTTTTCAGTCAATGTCAATTTTTATGAATAAATTTTTAGTCATTTTTTTATTTTCTAAATTTTCACATATTTACATGAAATCTTTCCAAGTTTTAATATGGTCTTGTAAACTATATCCTGCTTACCACCCGTTGTCTCTGGCTAGGAGGATGTCTGCACTAGAATCAGACACATCTTTTGGCCAGGCTCTGACATTCTTACCCACAAAGGTTTTGGACTGCTTTTCTTTTCTTACCTTTTCCTTTGGTAAATCTACAAGTTTACCTAAAGGAATTCTTTCCAACCACATACTTTGACAATTATTACCCTGAACACATGGAGCCCTATAAATTCACTGCATTTTACTCAACTTCTTTACCTGGCCATTATGAACAACTATTACATCTCACTTCCCTTTAAATAAATTTCTTAACAGTTTATATTACTGATTGGGCAAAATTGGTTCCTGAACGACATTATTTTATTTTCTGACTTTAGACAATATGCTTTTTTTTAAGAGAGGTTTTCGCTATACGGTGCGTACGCTCACCATAGAGACAGAGAGATAGAGAGCGAGAAATCACCCTCCCCACCTCCCCCAGTGGGGATGACCACGCCACAATCCCTTCTCCTCTACTCTCCTCTCGGGATCTTGGGCATGTACGCACACATGCCCGGCGTGAGTTTAAGCCGCCTCATCTGGGACTTGAACTGCGGTCAACTACATGGGAGTCGAGCAACATAGCCATTACGCTAACTGCTGGTCCATAGACAACATACTTTTTAAAAAAAATTTTCAACTCTGATTATTTTAAAAGGCTATACTAAGTCACCTGGCTTTTTTTTTTTTTATTTTTTTTTATTTATTTTTTTAAGGTCTTTGTCTTAGGGCACTCACCAGGAAAGAGAGACATACAGAGGCAGTGAGAGGGAAAGTGGGAAATCACCCCCTGGGGGCGGTGGCCAAGCCACAATCCCTTCTCCATTCTCCTCCCAGGATCTTGGGCACACAATCACACATGCCTGTCATGATTTTCAAGTCACTGGGTCCGGAACTTGAACTGTGGTCAGCCATATGGGAGTCCAGTGATGTAACCACTATGCCATCTGCTGGCTTCCTCTAATGCAATTTTTAAGATCATTTACTTAATTCAAGAAAGTTTTCTTAGATGGGCAATTTTGATGATGGGTGCTTTACTTACATCCTCTGGTCTGCCTAAACTTCTACATGAATTCCATGAATTCTCTTACAATTCAAATTTCTACAAATCTGTAATGTATTGTATATGTTATCACATACAGTAATATGTATATACTGACAGTATTCATGTATTTAAGGACAAAGTACCTATTAGTACATGGGTTATATAAAGGTAAATGGCATGAGGGAATATATGCTGAGATTAAGCTGTTAAGGCTAGGATGAATACTCATTTGTTTCTAGCAAGAGTAAAAATCTGAAATACATGGCTAGCAGGTAGTATGAAGGTTAAAGAAATTGGAGCCACATGGCTGAGATTGGCGTTTGATCCCTCAACCTAAAGGCTTGAAAATTACAATGGGTGCTTATGTGTGCTTGCCCCAAAGCCCCGGGAGGGATATGGAGAAGGGACTGCAGCATGGCCATCCCCCTGGTGGTATGGGGGGAGAGCGGTATTTCCATTCCTCTCTCTGTCTCCACAGAGCACACATGCCATACAGCAAAACTGAAAAAAGAAAAAATAATTAAAATCCAGCCCATCAAGTCTCAACTAGGGGCTAAACTCAACAAAAGTTTTGTTACTAAAGTTAGCCATTTTTCATTTTTGGTTTAAATTAGCTTATAAATTTTTATTTCATGTTACAAAATACAGACTTTTTATTATTAAATATGTAACAGAAATAACTATAATAATTGTTTTAGATAGTGACTTTAAGAATTATTTTATTTAACTTTATTTATTATTATTATTATTATTTCTCAGTTTGATCAGAGAGAGACAGAGAGAGAGAGGAAGTGAAAAAGCAAGCCACCAGGTCTGAGACTCGAACCATGGTGATTATTTTAAAAGGCTATACTAAGTCACCTGGCTTTTTTTTTTTTTATTTTTTTTTATTTATTTTTTTAAGGTCTTTGTCTTAGGGCACTCACCAGGAAAGAGAGACATACAGAGGCAGTGAGAGGGAAAGTGGGAAATCACCCCCTGGGGGCGGTGGCCAAGCCACAATCCCTTCTCCATTCTCCTCCCAGGATCTTGGGCACACAATCACACATGCCTGTCATGATTTTCAAGTCACTGGGTCCGGAACTTGAACTGTGGTCAGCCATATGGGAGTCCAGTGATGTAACCACTATGCCATCTGCTGGCTTCCTCTAATGCAATTTTTAAGATCATTTACTTAATTCAAGAAAGTTTTCTTAGATGGGCAATTTTGATGATGGGTGCTTTACTTACATCCTCTGGTCTGCCTAAACTTCTACATGAATTCCATGAATTCTCTTACAATTCAAATTTCTACAAATCTGTAATGTATTGTATATGTTATCACATACAGTAATATGTATATACTGACAGTATTCATGTATTTAAGGACAAAGTACCTATTAGTACATGGGTTATATAAAGGTAAATGGCATGAGGGAATATATGCTGAGATTAAGCTGTTAAGGCTAGGATGAATACTCATTTGTTTCTAGCAAGAGTAAAAATCTGAAATACATGGCTAGCAGGTAGTATGAAGGTTAAAGAAATTGGAGCCACATGGCTGAGATTGGCGTTTGATCCCTCAACCTAAAGGCTTGAAAATTACAATGGGTGCTTATGTGTGCTTGCCCCAAAGCCCCGGGAGGGATATGGAGAAGGGACTGCAGCATGGCCATCCCCCTGGTGGTATGGGGGGAGAGCGGTATTTCCATTCCTCTCTCTGTCTCCACAGAGCACACATGCCATACAGCAAAACTGAAAAAAGAAAAAATAATTAAAATCCAGCCCATCAAGTCTCAACTAGGGGCTAAACTCAACAAAAGTTTTGTTACTAAAGTTAGCCATTTTTCATTTTTGGTTTAAATTAGCTTATAAATTTTTATTTCATGTTACAAAATACAGACTTTTTATTATTAAATATGTAACAGAAATAACTATAATAATTGTTTTAGATAGTGACTTTAAGAATTATTTTATTTAACTTTATTTATTATTATTATTATTATTTCTCAGTTTGATCAGAGAGAGACAGAGAGAGAGAGGAAGTGAAAAAGCAAGCCACCAGGTCTGAGACTCGAACCATGGTCTGCTATGTGGGAGTCCAGCGCCTTTAACCACCATGCCACTTGCCGGCCCCAATAATTTTTAAAATGTAAAACTGTTACGAGATTGTTATTAAAATGTGAATGAAATGAAAAAGGAAGAATACTTTACTTCTAGACTAATGTAGCAATGTCAGCAATCGTTGCTCTTCTCATTTGCTCATTCAGTTGACAATGATCTATTGATGATTGTTATGTATAATTCATGTTTATGAAAGATATCATTTTCTACTCAAAGTATTATCCTATACAAAATAATGAAATTATTAGATCATCGAGAAATTCATGACATATTTTTGCATAGAAAAATGACAACCCAGTATTAATTAGCCTTTGTCCACTTAGAACTTGTTTCTCTTTTTCTCTTTCTTGTACTTCTCAGCTTCAGGACAGCTCCTTGTGGTGTTTAAATATATGTTAAGTAAATAAAATTCATTATATTTTTGTTTGTTCTTAATATTAAGATAACAAAGACAGCACCAAAAAGGACATGGTAAAGGCATTTCTATCATTCCAAATGAAATTTTTGGCCATTGGCCTCTTGGTTATGAAAATACTAAGCCAATAGAATAAATAAGTCATCATGAAGAGATTCTATAGGATTTTGATATCATGACTACTTAGAAAAACCTTGTTATCCTGTCATCAGGTTTTCAGCATTAAATAATAAATATCCTGGCTAGTACCCTACATAAGATGTTTCCCCTCACATTCATCACCCAAAGGTACTACACTGCTTGTTTCCTTTTCTCCATTGCCCTGTGACCTTGTTTTAACATTCAGTATCATATAACATGAATGCCTCTTCTATCTGTCATGGCTACAGAATCACTGTTTTTTCATACACTCCTCTTGAACTTAGTTTTACAACTGAAAAATATAATTAGATACAGAAGAATATAGTTTATAAACAGACAAGGAACAAATTATTTTTATGATTATTTAAAGTAACACCAGTATAATAATTGGTCATATAAACTAGTTTGGAGGGAGTAAAAAAGATTCATTAAGGATCAAAAAGATCGTATTCTTTTCTTATGAACTTTCAGTTCTGATTAAGAATCACCAGAGACAGGTCATGACCTCTCAAGACTTATTTCCTTATCTGTAAAATTGAGTTGCCTTCAGAACCAGGTCTAATCTTTGGCTGGGAATTCAAGATCCTCCCTGATTGAATTTGAACTCTACTTTGCAGTCTTATCTTTATCTACTACCATTTTCATACTTAATTCTGGATAATTTAATGTTTCTCAAATAAGCCTCGCTATTTCAACCCTGTGCTATTCGTTAAGACTGGAAGTCTAAATATTCATCTACTTCCTTATAAAGCATACAGGCAAAAGCCTCATTCAAATATTATTAAATATTGCTTTATATTAATATTATAGTTACTTCAGAATTGGTATGCTCTCATGAATTAGACAACAGTTTCTTGGGAGATTGATTCTTATATATCTTTGCATTCTACATAGTAAACATAGTATAGTGGCCTTCAGTGTCATATAATAAAACAGTTCTTTAATACGTACTAATTTAGATGGAAAAAGTGTATTCTTCCAAATGACATATTGATCTAATTATCACTTAGCTAACAGAAACAATTTGTGCCAAAGACACTGATAAAGGGTAGGTAGTTAAACTTTTGAGAAGTTTATAGTCTGAAGTCATTACCTTGTTTAATACCTACCCTCTAATAGCTTAAAATTGTATCACCAATAGGGAACCAGCAGTTAGCGTAATGGCTATGTCGCTGGACCCCCACGTAGTCGACTACGGTGTGAGTCCCGGACCCGGTGGCTTAAAACTCACGCCGGGAGCGTGTGCGTGTGTGCCCAATATCCCAAGAGGAGAATGGAGGAGAAGGGATTGCGGTGTGACCATCCCCCTGGGGGGTGATTTCTCGCTTTCTGTCTCTATGTCTCTGTCTTTCTGGCGAGCGCACGCGCCCTATAGCGAAAATCTCTCAAAAAAAAAAATTGTATCACCAATTGATTAAATCACTTCATTAGTAGAAAAGAGGGAAAAGTCATATACCAATTATGATACATAAAGAAAAATCATCTGACAAAATTCTATACTTATTCAGGGCCAGCGGATAGTGTGGTGGTTAAGATGATGGGATCCCACATAGCCAATGGCACAGTTCCAGTACTGACCTGGCAGCTTGAAAAACATGCATGCCCAAAACCCAGAGGGAAGAATGGAGGAGACAAGACTGCAGTGTGGCTAACACCCTAGGGGCAAATTTCTCAATTCTTTTCTGTTTTTCTCTGCTACTCTTGAGGAGTACATGTACCTCATAGAAAATTAAACAGCAACAAATTCTAAACCTATTCAGAACAAAAACTTTTAACAAACTGGACAAAGACAGAAACATTTTTGGTCTCCTAAAGAATATCTCCATCAGGACCAGCAGTTGGCGTAATGGCTATGTAGCTGGACTCCCACATAGTCGACCACGGTTTGAGTCCTGGACCGGGTGGGTTAAACTCACACCAGGTACGTGTGCGTGCATGCCCAAGATCCTGAGAGGAGAAGGGAATGAGGCATGTTCATCCCACCTGGGGGGGATTTCTCAATTTCTGTCTCTCTGTCTCTCTTTCTGGTGAGCACATGTGCCCTATAGCAAAAACCTCTAAAAAAAAAAAAAAAAAAAAAGAACAAAAACTTCCTGGCAAATATAACAATTATGACAAAATATTTAAAACATTTCCTTGTCATTAGGACCAAACCAAGGATGCCCTCTATAACACTCCTTTTCAACACTGTACTGGAGATTTTAGTCATTACCATAAAGTAGAAAAACAAATGAAAAGGTATATACAATGAAAAAAGTAAAAACTGTCTGCATTTGTAGACAATATGATTGTACTCACAGAAAATTTTTGTGGATGAAAGAAAAGAGGAGAAAAGTAGAGAGGGAAGACATTTTTGGAAAACAGAAATGGGATGGTTGTCTGTTGATGGTAATGTGTGTAGTAGCCAGGCGCGTGTGTGTGTGTGTGCCCAAGATTCCGAGAGGAGAATGGAGGAGAAGGGACTGCAGCGTGGCCATCCCTACTGGGGGGTGTTTTCTGACTTTCTGTCTCTCTGTCTCTCTCTGTCTTTCTGGCAAGCACATGAGCCCTATAGAGAAAACCTCTCCAAAAAAAGAAAGAAAGAAAGAACGTGCATAGTATTCTCAGCAAAGGATGCAGAACAACTGAACACTATGGAAAACTGTTAAGCAATAAAGGTAGTCTTCACAATGACTCAGTAATTCCAATCCTAAGCATATGTCCAACAGAAATATATTATGAAAACAAAAACAAACATGTACTAGAATGTTCATAGAAATACTATTTATGAGTCAAAATCTGTATAATAAATCAATCAATTAAGGTATATTTACACAATGGAATACTATAAAGTGGTAAGAATAAACAATCTAAAAACTATGTCCAACAACATGAATGAATGTCACAAATGTGATGAGGTGTAAAAGAAACCAGAAAAAAGAAGCCATACTATAAGATTTCATTTGTAAGAACACAAAGGTACACAAATATATTCTTCGAATTTGGGAATAGTATTTACCTTCGTGGAGTGGGAAATATACAGGGCATATCTAGTGTTGGTAATGTTCTGTTTCTTTACTGAGAGTGGAAATTGTATGGGTATTTTCAGTTTTTGAAAGTTCATTGAGCCATTCAATGATGATATATGTGCACCTTTCTGTGTGTATGTCATACTTTAACAAAGTGAAAAATAAAACAAAACACTTTGTATTTACTTGTCTTCTTTTACTTGGTGGTAATCTGTGGCTATTTCACTGCACATTGAAATTCAAACTTACCGATGTGATTTTTTTGTGAAAGAAAATTTACCTGAAACTCAAAAGACTTTGACTTGAGGGAACCAGCAGTTAGCGTAATGGCTATGTCGCTGGACTCCCACGTAGTCGACCGCGGTTCGTGTCCCGGACCCGGTGGCTTAAAACTCACGCTGGGCGCGTGTGCGTGCGTGCCCAAGATCCCGAGAGGAGAATGGAGGAGAAGGGATTGCGGCGTGACCATCCCCCCTGGGGGGTGATTTCTCGCTTTCTGTCTCTATGTCTCTCTCTGTCTGTCTGGTGAGCGCATGCGCCCTATAGTGAAAATCTCTCCAAAAAAAAAAAAAAAAAGACTTTGACTTGACTTGTGATCTTTATTAACATATGAGGGAAACTTACAAACCTAAGTTTTTTTCCCATTTTAAAATTTATTATTATTATTATTTATACATTCAATCGTGAAACACCATTTAGATTGAAAAGGGATTTTACCCATCATGATAGACACCTCAGTCCAGCCCAGTTGAGAATACTGTACACATTCTCATCAACAGATAATAAACCATATCTGTGTCCCACAAATGTCTTACCTCTCTATTTTTTTCTCCAAATTTCCTTTCCTATGCTTTTACCCTTCCCCCCCTCTTTCCACTTTTTCTCTAGTGTCCATAACAAGTTTCAACGCAAAGTTAACTTTATAAGCAAGGGCTAAGTAGGCAAACAATGTCATGATATGATTTACATAGATCAGGAAATCTCCAAAACATGTTTAGAAAGATTTATTGTATTTCCTGAAATTTGATGATAGGTATTCATTTCTATGAATTATGAATTAAGAATTGTTTTCTGGGGCAAGCAGGTGATGTGGTTAAAGGCGCTGGATTCCCACATGGTAGATCACATGGTTGAGTCTGGAATGTGGTGACTTGCTTTCCCACTCTCCCTTTCTCTCTCTTTCTGTCTCTGTCAGGTCAAAATTTAAAAAATAATATTAACAAATGGAATTAAATAAATAAATTATTCTTAAAAATGTAAAAGAATCTTTTTCTATCTTTTACATTCTACAAGAAAAGCAGACTAATGTCTATAAGGGAGAGACATATTGAGGCTTTGTTCTCCAGAGGCCATGACAGCTAGATGGGCCAAAGGCACATTTGGAAGAAGGATTATCTAAAACGGAGGTGGAATGAAGCAAAAATATATTTCATTTATTTTGTGTAGGGCTATTCCTAGATATACACATATACATATAGGTGTGTATGCATATGATTGTGTGTATGTATGTGTATGTGTATATATATGTATATATGTATATATATATGTGTGTGTGTATATATATATATATATATACACACACATATGGAAAGACATATATAACTGAGCTCACAAAAACAGGGTTGTACTTGTCAGAAGTATAGAAATTTACTGTGAATTTACTGTGAAGGTAGGAGTCCAATGGTTTCCCAGATGATATGTCATGGTCAAGTACTGGGTCAAGAAAACAGTTTTAAATCAGAGACAACTGGAAACCTAAATATCTAGAATGGATAGGTACAGATCACTAGAATCTGAGCTAGAGGCTTATTCAACAAAACAGGTAAATTTTAACTAGGTTATGAAATGAGGTATCACTTGCTACTTCATGGCAGTTATATGTTTCACATGTAAAAGTTTAGAAACTTAACCATAAAACTGTAGGGAACAGAGAGTGTTATGCAAGACTGGGATATCTTGTCAAACTGTAATTCTCAAAGAAGAGCCCTTTCTTTTCTCACTTCTGGCCTCACAACAGTTCATTTAACTTCTCTTTGCAGTCTTTCACTAGCAGAGGACTGGCTTTTGTTTGCTTCTCTCTGCAATCCCTGATTAGGCAGTGTTCATAGTAGCTTCTTTCTCTAAGGTTGCACCATTGGCATTGCTAGTCCTACCTACTCATTAGTTAAATGATGTTTTTTTTTTCCTTTAGGTTTGTGCTATAGGGTGCATGCTCTTGTTGGAGAGACAGGCATATGACAGACAGAGATGGGAAAGCAAGAAATCACCCACCTAGGGGGGATGCCCATGCTACAATCCCTTCTCCTCTATTCTCCTCCTGGGATTTTGGGCATGCATGCACATGTGCCCAGCATGCTTTTCAAGCTTCCAGGTCCAGAACTCAAACTGCAGTCAGCCACGTGGGAGTCCGGCACCTTAACACCACCACCACCTGCTGGTCCCAGTTTAATGGTGCTTTTGATCAACATAAATAATACTGAGATCATTGTAGCTCACTCTCAAAGATGGAATGCATGTCCGTTTATATCATTTTTACTGCCATAGAGTATATCCTCTTACCAGGATGGAAGGATGCCTGAACACTGGCTAGGAATGATGAACAGAGCCTATTGATAAAGTTTCCTAGCCTGTTCAGAGGCTACCACGTGGTAAACCCTGTGCAGGCGGACAGTTTTCTGCAGCCTCTCTCTAAAAGAGCATGTACTTGTAACTTCAAATCTCTTTCTAATGGCTCAGCAACTCTGTATTTCCCTCTCCTTTAATAGTCTAACAACCCTGAAGGGAGGAAATCTTATTTCTTCTACCATCAGTCTTACACCAATATTCCACTCTCTTATAGTCTATTCCTTAAATCTTGAGCATTCTAGGCAACATGGATAATATGTAGAATGAGTAAAAAGAAGAGGAAAGAAAGAAATGAACTGAAGGACACATGCGACACATCTTATTTGGCTTTCTTTCTAAAATAAGACTTATTACTTGTAAATCTGGATTTTGTAAATAATAACACTAGAATTATATTTTAGTTTAAGTGACAAAACTTTTTTAAAGAACTATTTATTTAATTCTATTTATTATTATTTTTAATTTGACCAAAGAGATAAACAAAGAGGGAAAGTGAGAAAGAAAGCCGATAAGTCTAGGGCTCAAACCGTAGCTGGGCATGTGGGAGTTCAGTGCCCTAACCACCATGCTACCTGCTGGACCCAAGTAATAGAATTTATTTATTTTTTTCCTAGAATTATTTTATTAAGATCACCAGTTAGTGTAATGGCTATGTTGCTGGACTCCCATGTAGCTGACCGTGGTTCGAGTCCTGGACCCGGTGGCTTAAACTCATGTTGGGTGTGTGTGCGTGCACAAGATCCTAAGAGAAGAATGGAGGAGGAGGAGAAGTGTGGCTATCCCCTCTGGGAGGTAACTTCTCACTTTCTGTCTCTGTCTTTCTGTTTTTCTGGCGAGTGCATACGCACTATAGCAAAAACCTCTCAAAAAAAAAAGTAATTATTTTATTTAATGTAATTTATTTATTTATTTATTTCAATTTGACCAGAGATGGAGAGAGAGAGAGAGAGTGAGAAAGCCAGCTACCAAGTCTGGGACTTGAACTATGGTCAGCCATGTGGGAGTCCAGTGCCCCTAACTACCAAGCCTCCTGCTGCCCCCTCCTATTTTTTAGAATTATTTTATTTAACTTTATTTATATATTTAAATTTGACCAGAGAGGGACAAAGCAAGAGAGAGAGAGAAAATGCCAAGTAACAAGTAACAATTTCTAAATAAGAAAAATGTCAGGCTTATAAAAATATTCCCAGACCTTAAATTACAACAGGGCAATTATATTTAACTTAGTATAACATGAAAGAGATAACATTCTTAAAAAGTGATAAAAGCCTTTCGCTCCAGAATGATTGAGATATTCTAATACAGCAGCCGCATTAATGAACAAATAAGAGATGCTTAAGGGCTCTATACTTATAACAGCACCCTTAATGGAAAAGTTAACGTAGCATTGAATAAAACTGAGCGTCTCTATTGCTGCAGTAAAACCTTTAGATCATGGAAATAATGGATTGTTTTTCTCTATTGTATTTGTGACCAAAACCAAAAGTTAAAAAAAAAATCCATCCATCAATCAATCAAAATAAAGACTTATGATACATGAAATCCCTTTTTCCCTGACAATCTACATCTTATTTAGACATTTTCCCCCTCATTTATACTTCTAAGGAGAAAATATTTAACACAAAGGCATTTAACACATTTCAAACACTCAAGTATCAACAATTTATCTATAAAGTATTTATAAACGATAGTCATATTAATTCCTGTAACTCTTAACAACAAAAAAAAAGTGAAAAAGCATGTCTAACATTTTGCTAAATTCCCTCATTTTTATGACTTCCTATCAAGATAACCCGTTATTACAAACCACAGTTCTGGGGCCGGTAGGTGGCATGGTGGATAAGATGCTGGACTCCCACATGGCTGACTGGTTTGAGTCTTGGACCTGGCAGCTTGCTTTCTCACTTTCCCTTTTTCTCTCTCTCTGTCTCTCTCCAGTCAAATTAAAAATAATAATAAGTAAAATGAAACACATTAATTATAAAAGAAGAAAACCAAAGTTCTGTCATTTATTATAAATTTCAACCTCACAAATTTCATGTACATTTTCTGGAAACACAGTCCACTTGCTAGATATCTGAAAAATAATGATGTAATAATGCATGTCTCTTTTTTTGTATTACATACAAAATGGGTGTGAATTTTTTCAATGCTTTTTATGTTGTGGAAGTAAAGAAGAAAATATGTAAATATGTATTTAACCATAATTCAATTTAGGTGAGGGAAAGAAAAACAAAAATGCCAAAGTCAAGAGCCTTGATATTTCCTTTTTTGAAATAACACTGTAACTTTCTTAGGGCCAGCAGACGGCACAATAGTTACATTACTAGACTCCCATGTAGTCAACCATAGTTTGGATCCCAGACACGGCAGATTAAAACTCACACAGGAAGCATATGTGTATGTACCCAAAATCCGAGAGGAGAATGGAAGAGAAGGGATTGTGGCATGGCCATGTTCCGGGCAGGGTGATTTCTCACTTTTTGTCTCTCTGTTTTGCTCTTTCTCTCTGGAAAACACACATGCACTCCTATAGCAAAAAAAAAAAAAAAAAAAAAAAAAAAAAAAAAAAAACAACAACGATAATAAAAATTGTAACCTTCTTAAATTTCCTTTGACAAATTTATCAAAAACCAGCTGAACAAGAATAAGATATGGAGTAAGAGATGGCTTAGAGTTCAGATTCATGACTAAAAGCTCTTAAATCAAATAGAGGGTTTGTGGGCTCATTAAAAAATTAAGGGATGGGAACCAGCAGTTAGCGTAATGGCTTTGTTGCTGGATTCCCACGTAGTCGACCGCGGTTCGCGTCCCGGACCCGGTGGCTTAAAACTTACGCCGGGCACCTGTGCGTGCATGCCCAAGATCCCGAGAGGAGAATGAAGGAGAAGGGACTGTAGTGTGACCATCCCCCCTGGGGGGTGATTTCTCGCTTTCTGTCTCTATGTCTCTCTCTGTCTGTCTGGCGAGCGCACACGCCCTATACTGAAAATCTCTCCAAAAGAAAAAAAAAAGTAAGGGATGAATTTATATAATGAATTTTAAGTCAGATTTTAGCTAGACAAATAAACACATAGTCCAGTAAAAGTGTTCAAAATCTGTGATTTTTACTCTTTAAAAAAAAAAAAGGAAAGTAAAACCAATGTAATTAATCATACATACTGAGAGTTTTTTTTTCTTAAAGAATCTTACATAATTTAGTGTATTTATTGAAGATAAGGATCTTGCTATGTCTAATGCCCTGCCTTAGCCTCCTAGTTGGGACTGCAGGTGTGTGGTACCATGCCTTGGTTGTCTCTTTTTCAGACAGGGTCTCCCTATTATTTTGTCTAGGCCAGCCTTGAGCTTATGATCTCTTGCCTCAGCTTAGTCACTATGATTAGTCATGTGTCACTGCACCAGTATGTGGTTTAGACTGGGAATCAAACCCACGCCTACCCTGTAGTCCTAGGTTGCAAAGCACAGTGTCTCAGCAATATGCATGCTATTGCTGTGGTTGAGTCACATTTTAATTCAAAGATTTTTTTTTAAAGAATTATTTATTTTTAATTTTACTTATTCATTCATTTATTTTAATTTGACCAGAGAGATATACATAGAGAAAGAGAGAGAAAGCGAGAAAGCAAGCCACCAGGTCCAGGACTCAAACCATGGTCAACCATGTGGGAATATGCAGTGCCATAGACACCACACCATCTGCTGGTCCCTAATTCAGATATCTTAAAAAAAAAAAAGAAAAAAAAAAAAAAGGAAAAAAGAAAAAGCTAAAAGCTGCCAAAAGATTTAAAGCCGATTTCTGACATTAGAGCACTGAAGTCAATATTGTTTCTCTTGGAAAATTTTTACAAATAAACAGTATTATGCCATCATTTTATTTAGAAAAGTTGTTTCTATACTAAATAGTCTAGCCAAATATTTATATATATGTTTTTGTAAAAATACAATGCCAACTAATAAATGCTTTCATTGTGAAAATAGTGAGAGGTATAAAAAATTGTAAGGTAAATGAGTAAAAATCAGAACAGTAAATATACTGTTGAAGTTTGTATAAATTTGGGGGTCTTGAACGATATATTGGTATTCAGCCATAATAAATGGTGGTTGATGCTGCTACTCAGCAGGCTGAAAAGCACATAAGAGATGTGGATTTGAGTCGCGGCCTACGCTAAAAGTCAAGTGCTGTGGTGTGTGCCTGTAATCCCAGCTACTCAGAAGGCTGAGACAGGAAGGTCACAACATAGCAAGACCCTGTCTTTAAAAAAAAATAGAAATAGGTTGGTGAATATTCTAACGATTAAATATAATCCCGTTCATATTTAAATTAGAAAAATAAAATAGTAAAAATGTCAATAAGTTATTACTTTGGTTTCCTTTTAAATTTATTACTAGTGTGAAATATTTATTGAATACTTACTAAAACTTTAAGATTTCATATTTCTTAATTTATGACCCAAAATTCTATGAAGTAGTTATTAGCTTATATTTTATAGATGAAAAATACTGAAGCTCAAAGAAGTTTGAAAACTTGAAAAGCTATATAGAATTTTAGAGATGAAATATGAATTGAAATCTGAATCTAAAGCTCCAGCATATAGCTAATTAACTCAAAAGTCAATTTAATAAATCAAGATTTTTAATAAATGATAATTACTTTTCCTATGTTTACAGTTTTTCCAACAGCAGACTGAAAAGTTGAATCCTACTAAATACATAAAATATTATAGCTCAAATAATTGAAAATACACAGAATAGACATTCATGTGTTCCATATTTCAAGAAAAAATAGAAAATTAGAGGTAGAAGGAAAAATAAATTGTACTTTATTATTTAGTCCTTTATCCAAACTTAATAATTCCTCAAGTGTTATGAAAAGTACCAAATAATAATAAAGATATCATTATTACCAATAATTATTATTATTTAGGTACATCTGCTAACATTTTAGGATTCTTTGGAAGCAATCATAGGTACTATAATATTATGATATATACGTGTGTGTGTGTGTGTAGTTTTGTCCATAGCCATAGTTCTTGGCTCATAAAAAGTATATGGCCTTTAGTGGGACCAGCAGATGGCCTAATGGCTACATCCCTGGACTCCTATGTAGTCGACTGCAGTTTGAGTCCCAGACCCGGTGGTTTAAACTCACACCGGGGTCGTGTGCGTGCATGACCAAGATCTCTAGAAGAGAATGGAGGAGAAGGGATTGCAGTGTGGCCATCTCCTCTGGGGGGGTGATTTCTCGCTTTCTGTCTATGTCTCTCTCTGTCCTTCTGGTGAGTGCATGTGCTCCAGAGCAAAAGCCTCTCAAAACCCCCCCAAAAACAAAATCGAAAACAAACAAAATAAGTATTTGGCCTTTTGTCCTTGTTTTCTGAGCAGCTTCAATACAGCTTACCTAGCTAGTCCTTTTCAGCCTTGAAACAGGTCGTAGAAACTGGCCTCAAAGAGGATCACAGGGGGAACCAGCAGTTGGCGCAATGGCTATGTCGCTGGATTCCCACGGAGTAGACCACAGTTTGCATCCCCGACCCGGTGGCTTAAAACTCACAACGGGCGTGTGTGCGTGCGTGCCCAAGATCCTGAGAGGAGAATGGAGGAGAAGGGATTGTGGCATGACCATCCCCCCTGGTGGGTGATTTCTCGCTTTCTGTCTCTATGTCTCTCTCTCTGTTTGGTGAGCGTTCGCGCTTTATAGCAAAAAAACCCTCTCTAAAAAAAAAAAAAAAAGAGGATCACAGAAGCTAATCTTCCTTCACCTTTCTGAGATTGAATCACAAGGAGTCTTGTCCCTGGGAGAAGGAATGCTACATAGAGAGGATAAAAATCTGAAATGATAGGCCTAGCCTAGTATTTTATGCCTATCCAGTGAAATATATATATATTTTTGAGAGGTTTTTGCTATAGGACGCGTGCGCTCGTCAGACAGACAGAGAGAGATAGAGAGACAGAAAGCGAGAAATCACCCCCCAGGGGGGATGGCCACGCCGCAATCCCTTCTTCATTCTCCTCTTGGGATCTTGGGCACGCACACACACGTGCCCGGTGTGAGTTTAAGCCACCGGGTACAGGACGCAAACTGCGGTCAACTACGTGGGAGTCCAGCGACATAACCATTATGCTAATTGCTGGTCCCTCCAGTGAAATATTTAAACATGAAAGAACAGGGTTCTGCGAGCTTCTGTGTAGCTGAACATACGGAGGTTCCTGGATGGTGCTGAATTCAGAGAGCATGAACGCTCCATACCCTTTCCCATCTTTCTTGTTCTATGCATCTCTTATACAGAATAATATCTGTGTTCTCTGTAATATCCTTTTTAATGTAACTGGCAAACATACGTATTCCCTGAGTTTGATGAGCAGCTCTAGCAAATTAATCAAACCCAAGGAGGAAAGGGTATCTTGGGAATTCCAACTTGTAGATGGTGGGTCAAAACTCAGAACCCCTGACTAGGAAAAGGTGCCCGTTGGGAACTCTGAGGTTGAGCTCTCAACCTGTGGGGTCTAAGTCTGTCTCCAGGTAGACGGCATCAGAATTCACTACAGAGTTGCCTGCTTGCAGGGGAAGAAGGTGCAAAATTTCCACACAATCTGGGATCATAGAAGTGATCTGTGTTGTGAGTACATAGTAGGAGAAACAAATTAATTTTTTTTCCTTTCTCTACTCACATACTGTGAACACCTGTCTTTTATTCATTCTTATTCAGTAATTATTTATAGACTGACTTATTAAATATTTATTTAGAGACTGACTTCTGTGCTAGGCACTCCGATAAAAACAAAGAACTTCAACTCTGGAAGAACAAAGTATGGCAAAAAATATAAGTATATAGTATGACAGGCATATAAATCAAATAAGTGCTAAGGAAGCAGAAGGAAGGAAGAAACTTAAGTTTGGTTTTATATATCTTAAGATCCACTTGAGGGGCCGGCAGGTGGCAGGGTAGTTAAGGCACTGCAAACTTCCATTTGGCTGACCATGTTTCGCTGGACCTACTGGCTTGTCTTCTCATTTTCCCTCTCTCTCTCTGGGGTCAAATTAAAATAAACGGATAAATAAAATTAAATAAATAATTCTTTTAAAAAAAGGTCTATGAGGATACTTTGTTAAAGTTGTCCAATAGTAAGAAAATCTAATCTGACCACATGAAATTTTAAGAAAAGTCAGCCAATATTTGTTTTTCTATTTTTTTGTTTTTGTTATTTGTTGTTTTGTTTTGTCTTGTTTTTTTAACAGAGAGATTTTGCTATAGAGCGTGTGTGCTTGCTGAAGAGACAGAGAGACAGAAAGCAAGAAATCATCCCCCAGGGGGCTACACCACAATCCCTTCTCCTCCATTCTCCTCTTAGGATCCTGTGCATGCACTCACAAGCACCCAGCATGACTCTGAAGCCACCAGGTCTGGGATTCAAACCATGGTCAACAATGTGAGTGTCCAGTGATGTAACCATTATTCCATCTGCTGGTCCCTACTATGTTTTTATTTCCCCCCTAAGATAATCATTAAGGTATTCTAGCAGTCAATCAAACTGGATGGCTACCATCAAAATGCTTGGTTCCAATATACCAATATAAGTCAATGTTTGCACTGAAATAATGGATAATTCAAGACTGTATATCCATTTTGTAAGTCAAATAATAAAGTGATTGAATGTATAAAAGAAAATGAAATGAAAAAATAAAAAAAATAAAAAACCCCAAAAGACTGTAGAAAAATGAAGCTAAAATATGAATTTATTTTTGTGCAAAAATTTTTAAATCCATGCATATTTTTGAGTAACAAAGTTATGCTTCCCATGAACTTTTTGAAGACCTCTTATATATGCCTTGGAAAGTTTGGGTGTATATATTTATGGGCTAGGCTGGAATCGAAATCCTTAACAATACTTTTTTGTTTTTAAGTTTTTGGCATAGGGCATGTACACTCACCAGAGAGAGACAGAGAGAAAACGAGAAACAATCCCCCCAGGGGTATGGTCATGATTTAATCTGCAGTTCAAGTACTCGACCTGGTGGCTTGCTTCTCATTTTCCCTTTCTCTCTGTCTTTGTCTCTCTCTGGTCAAATAAAAAACATAATAACAAATGAAATTAAATAAATAAATATTAAAGAAAAAAACAGTAACAGAGACCCACAGGTGGTATAATGGCTAAGGCCCTGAACTCCTGTATGGCTGACCATAGTTCAAGTCCTGGACCCCTAGCTTAAAAATCACACCAGGAATGTGTGCATGCATGCCTATATTCAGAGAGAAGAATAGGTAAGAAGGGTTTGTGGCATTGGCATGCCTTGGGGTTTGTGGGAGGGTGGTGAGCTCTGCCTTCCCCTTTGTCTGTCTCTGTCTCTCTCCAGTAAGTGAGGACATCCTATGGCAAAACAAAACAAAACAAAACAAAATAAAAAATATTATTTATATCTATTTTCCTCTTTTTTATTCAATACTGTTAGATAATGCAAATACTATTAGAAAATAGAATATAAATTGTAACAAATAATTATTTTCCAGTAAGTATTATTTGTTAGAAAAAGGGATTGGTAGACTGCAATTGTAATATTAACTATCTGGGTCATATTTATTCCATTATATAGTTAATTCCTAAAGCTGAAACAATCATTACATTTTGATGCTCATCCTTTTTATTGAACTACCCACAGGGAGATTTATAGGAATGCTATCATGTCAAGGTCGCAGGATTAAGTGAACAGTGATGACAGTAAACAAGCCATTTCTCTATATTCCAAAGGGCTTAACTCAGTTACTTAAAATGCCATAAACATAAATAGTCTTCTCTCTACAATGCATCCATGACAGATGACTTCAAAATACAGCACTCTGGGGTAATGGCACTTTCCAACTAAACAGCCAAGCATTATTATTGACAAAAGACACTGAACTACTTGAGAACACAAATATCAAAAACTGCCTCACAACCTAATGCATACAATTTTAGTGCTCATACAATGTAAAGAAGTATCTCTGTAAACAAATTTGCTCATTTCATTTACAAAACAAACATATATGTAGTTATAAAAAGCTGATATTTGTAGAGGAAAAAAAAATGGGATTCAGATTCCTAAATCTCTAAACATATCTTTTTTGTGACTTTCAAAAATGTAATGAATTGGGGAACCAGCAGTTAGTGTAATGGCTATGTCCCTGGACTCCCACGTAGTCGACTACGGTTCGCGTCTCGGACCCGGTGGCTTAAAAATAAACCCACACTAGGCGCATGTGCATGCGTGCCCAAGATCCCGAGAGGAGAATGGAGGAAAAGGGATTGTGGCGTGACCACCCCCCCCTGGGGGTGATTTCTCACTTTCTCTTTCTGTCTCTCTGTCTCTCTGTCTGTCTGGCAAGTGCACGCGCCCTATAGCGAAAAACCTTTCCAAAAAAAAAAAAATTAATGAATTGAACATACTGTTTTAGGGAATATAGTGATATTTGAATAAAAATGTTTAAATCAAAAGACAAGTGTATAAAACAAAAATCATAAAAAAAGAGAGTTCAGAGACTTGTCTTACCAACCTAATACTGTATTATCTTCAATGATTCTGTTAAGATGCCTTAGAGTCTGCCAACATACCAGATGTTATTGTTTGAAAACATTTTTGACAGTTTGGAAAATATATTTAATTAGCAGCCAAACAAAGTACTAAAAACCTATGATAACCTCACTTTAATTAGGCACTTGATGCAAATGGTCATTAATTTTAAACTTTATGCCATTTGTAAGTCAAGGAAAGGTTTCATTAACATGAAGACCAAAACAAATCAGAACACAACCCTACCTTTTATTTTAAAACTAACAATTTTTCTATGGCTGGTAAAGTAGTCTAATATGTATGAGATTTGTTATTCTATATATACATATTCATTTTCCTCATTATCAACACTGGTGTGTTTAATGTAATGAAATTCTATTCTCTATATTACACACTTTACAAAGTATCTTCCTTTTGAAAGACTTATTAAAGTGATTGCCCTAATTACCAAAAGTCTATTTATTTCAGGCCAAAAAAGCTGCAGAAATTATGCTGACAATCAACCAGCTCTTAGAAATTTCAGCATGATCACCATCACATCCAAATAAAAGACATTTTGGTCCTCACCCATACAATCGGCAATGACTAATATCACTTTATCCTTTTCTTACCAGTAGGGAAAATAAATTTTGAAAGGCTTTTAGAGCTTTGTTATCCTATTATATATTTCCTATGTTTTTCCTTTAAGTGTACATCATATTTTGTTTTTTAAAAAAGATGAAATTTGAGACTCTTTTAAGGTTCTTGCTGATCTGTCAATAACATATTACACACACTCTTTGGAAAATTTAAAAAGATGAAAAGATGAAATTTGAGACTCTTTTAAGGTTCTTGCTGATCTGTCAATACCATCTTACACCTTTTTTCATTTGTGGCCCTCTACCAGCCTCCCAGGTTTTCTTCTTACTTACTGAAGACTTTTAAGATGCTGACCATCTTCCTTTCTATTACCTATATGGAAATTATTCTGGATAATCTATCAGAAGTACCAAATGCAAGATTCTATTTTCAGTTTCTCAACCTCCTGATAGCCCTGATCTTCACCTCCTTTCCACTTAGCCACTTCAGGACATTGTGAATTTATCAGTTGTGGATTGATGTATTTCTGAAGTCTTACATTCAGACATCCTACAATTTCCCATCCTTTTGGTTCACTGATTTTTTAAAAAAATGTTTATTTAATTAATTTGATTTGTTAGTATTACTTTTAATTTGACAAGAGGAGAGAGGAAGTGAGAGAACAAGCTGCCAGGTAGGACATGAACTGTGGTTGACAATGTGGGAGCCCGGCACCTTAACCATCAAAGCGACTTGCCAGCCCCAGTGTTTGGTTTTTAACCCTTTCGTTTTAAGCCTGTCAATCCCCCTGTCCTTTTCCTTACTTTCCTTAACTACTTTAGACTCACTACATATTCTTTGAGTTTGACCTTACTTATACATTAATATCCTTGCTATTTTGCCTTGATGAACCCATATAGAATAAGACAACCCTGAAAAAAAAAAAAAAAAACACCTTCTGAATTATTTTCAGCACTTGAAAGAAAACAGCATATGCTCTAGATGTATTCCTGACAGGACATGCCAATAGATGATTTGTGTATGTGAGATGTATGGGCAGAGCAAGCGTTTCAGAAAGAAGTGAATCAAGTGGATGACCTCTCTCTTTCTTTCTTTCTTTCTTTCTTTCTTTCTTTCTTTCTTTCTCTTTCTTTCATCTTTTTAAATTTTCCAAAGAGTGTGTGTACTTGGTGCAGAGAGTGAAAAAAGTGAGAAAGCACTCTCCATGGGGAATGTTGTACTAAAATCCTCTCTTCTCCATCTCTCCCTGCTTTCAGGATTTGGGGCATGTACACAAGTCCCTTGTGTGCTTCTCAAGCCACCACCACATCTGGGACTCACGGGGCACAGTTGGCTCTATGGGATCCAGCCACCTTAACCACCCCACCATGACTGTCCCCCAATGGCCTTTACTAGGAGACTAATGAGATAAAATTTGTTAGGGGTCTGAAAAATATGTTTTGGGCATGTCTGAGAAAGTGATCCTCTGCAATAAATAGTGACTTCAAGTCATCTAGTGGTCTATTTTAAACTTCCTTTAGACATTTCTTCCAGAACATGTATAGGCAAGGCAAACTCAAATCATCATTTTCCCCTCTATACCAGTACTTTTGGCATTTTTCAGTTCTAAGAATGGCACCACCATTCACCAGTGAACGATAACAGACACTTGGGTACAATCCTGATTCTTCCCTTTTTATCGAATCAGTAAGTCACAATGATTCTATCTAATTTTAGATTTACGTCTTCTGTTACAGTAATGAGAATTAGTAACCTCAAGTAGTTAAAAACGATGAGTCAAAGGTTCAAATACCTTAGGTTGGTGTTTGAAAAGATCATTTAATGGTTGCAATTCCTTTGAGTCACACGGACGTCTTATGGAAAGGGCTATGGCAGAAATTCCAAATGAATTAGGAATGTAAGCAAAATTTCTACCTCACCCTATGCAATCCTTCCAGAACAAGCAGGATCTATTATAAAATCTAAGAGACATGAGATTTCCCTTATCTTGTCATCAAACATGAGATATACCTTTTCAAAAAGTAGCTGAACTCTCTCATAAGAGAGGATGGAGGTTTTTGAAGTAAAGAGACTCAAGTAACCAAGATTTGTGCAGTTTATTGCAAGGCTAGTAAGGTTAAATAAGACATAGGTCCGGGACCAGCAGTTGGTGTAACGGCTATGTAGCTGGACTCCCATGTAGTCGACCATAGCTTGAGTCCCGGACACGGTGGCTTAAACTCAAGCTGGGTGTGTGTGCGTGTGTGCCCAAGATCCCAAGAGGAGAACAGAGGAGAAGGGATTGCAGTGTGGCCACCCCCCTTTGGGGGCGATTTCTCGCTTTCTGTCTCTTTCTTTCTGGTGAGGACACGCGCCCTATAACAAAAACCTCTACCCTCCACCCACCCACCCCCCAAAAAAAGTACATAGGTCTTTCAAGTGACCAGACGTTTACTCCCAATGAAACAGCAGCAAACTTTATGTTGACTAGGAGTCTTAGCTCCTTCCCTTAATATAGAAACTAATGTCTCATTTTGGTCAGAGATAGACCTACCTTCAAATACAAATTAAGCATATCCTTAGACTCCAGAGAGAAATGAGGACCCCAGGGCTTTATACTAGTAAGATAAGTAAAATCCATGTCTCATTTTGGAGTGTGTATGCATGGATGTGGGGGTCTCTATAAATAACTATGACTGATTTCTCACTAGCACCTTGAAGGGGACTCAGAGCAAATTAAATTGAATGTAGGAGAAAGCAAATATGAGAACTCATTTTAGAAGTGCGGAAACACATCTTCTCAATTGTACTGGTTATGTTAATGTACAGCTCTTATGAAAGAATAACAAGGTCATCTCTGTGGCCTAAGGGTTAAGTGAGCCAGATCCCATATGTGAGGTACATGTGCATGCATGCCCAAAATACCGACAGGATGGAGAATGGAGGAGAAGGAATTGTAGTGTGACTACACTCCACTTGAGAGTGTTTTCTCTTTTTTGTTCTCTTACCTTTCATAAAACCACTACTGTAACTGGAATAAAAAATAGTTCCCTCCTCCCTCTAAAATACCTCCTGTTTTCCTTTTGTAGTCAAAACTCCCCTGAACTGTTAATCCCTATATTCTACTGATATGTTCTATTTCCCTATGTTTTGCTTTTCACAGAATGCCACATAAATGGAATCATACCACAGGTTATTTTTGAGACTGGCACCTTTTATTTAGCAGAATGTCCCTGATATCAAGCAGGTTGTGCATGTATCGACAGTCCATTCCTTTTTAGTCCTTTATATGGATGTGCCACTGTTCATTTATCCGTCATCAGGTGAAGAACTCTTGGGCTGCTTTCAGGCTTTAGCAATTATGTCTAGAATTGTCATAAACATTCATGAACAAGTTTCTGGCTGAACTTAAGTTCTCATTGCTCTTTGGGTAAATAGTTAGGAGTGGAATTACTGGGTCACCTAAGTACATTTTTAACTGTATAAGAAACTGCCAAACTGTTTTCCAAAGGGGAAGTATCATTTCTATATCATCCCACAGGTTCCTGAAGCTCTGTTCATTTTTTCCCAGTTTTCTCTCTGTTCTTGTCTTGTAAAAATTTTGCTTCATCTGCCTTTACTCAACCTCTGTCATCTTTGTTCTATTTTGAGCTCATCTTGCAAATTTTTTATTTAAGATATTTCAGTTTTCATTTTCTTTTGGTTAATTTCCTATTTTCTTTTCTTTTCTTTTTTCTTTCTTTTTTTTTTTTTTGTGATGCTCTTCTATTAATATTGTCTGATAGTTCCAATAACTGGATCACTTTGGGATTGGCATCCATTGATTGCCTTTCCTAAAGAAATGGTGAGATTTTTTTCCTGATATACTGAGTAATACTGAATTCTACCACAGACATCTAAAATACTATTTTGTAAAACATTGGCTAATATTAGCTCCCTGTGGACAATGTTTATTTTTGTTTTAGTAGTCCACTGAACCTGTTAGACTGTATTGACAGCAGTTCTGATGTCAGTTCGGTTGCAGTCTTGGACTTGTAAAACTGAAAGAATACTTTCCAAACCCCTAGATATCCAAGTTTTCATTCTATTTAGGCAGTGCTTTGTATTTCATTATTCCAACTTATAGTTTTTATAATACAATTAATCATTAAATGTATGATTGGAAAGACTGTGAGCTTTAGAGTCAGATAGATCTAGATCCAAGTTCCATCTGTACTAATGACATAACACCAGACAAGATATTTAACCTCTATCAGTCTCACATTTCTTATTTTTAAAATGGGAAAAATAGGGGAGCCAGCAGTTAGTGTAATGGCTATGTCGCTGGACTCCCACGTAGTCGACCGCGGTTCGCGTCTCGGACCTGGTGGCTTAAATCTCACGCCGGGCACGTGTGCGTGCGTGCCCAAGATCCCGAGAGGAGAATGGAGGAGAAGGGATTGCGGCGTGACCATCCCCCCTGGGGGGTGATTTCTCGCTTTCTGTCTCTATGTCTCTGTGTGTCTGGCGAGCGCACGCGCCCTATAGCAAAAACCTCTCAAAAAAAAAAAAAGGGGGGAAAAATAGTATCTATGTTACAAAGCTAGTAAAATAAAAGTAAGATATTAGATGTAAAGTATCATCTTAGTTACTGCCAACAAAGCTGCATTCAATAAATGTGAGTTTCCACTAATATCTTATCAGATAACAAAATATCAATAATAGTACTTAGATGAGAAAAAAATACAATAAAAATTCAGCAAAAATACATATAAGCACACACACACACACACACACACACACACACTCACAGACACACACAGGCCTATTAAAATGAAAAGTTTAGCAGGTGGTGTGGTGCTTAGGACACTGGATTCCTGCATGGCCAACCATAATTTAGCCCACCTGGCAACATGAAAACCATGCTAGGCACACTGTATGTCTGCCCAAAAATCTCAAGAGTAGATGGGAGAAGAAGAGATTGTGACATGGTTATGCCCCCTGTGAGTGACTTCTCACTTTCCCTTTCTCCCTTTATCTCTCTCTCCCTCTCTCTCTCTATCTCTCTCTCTCCTTTCTCTCTGGTGAGTGCACACACCCTATGGCAAAAAAATAAAAACTGCAAGAGAAAAAAAGAAAGGTCTATTATAACCTGCTAAATTTAATTTAGGTTTGTATGGTTTATACTTTAAGCAATAGAAAATAAAACCTAAAAAGCTAAAATAAATAAAGAAAAACTGCACATTATGCATCATTTAACAGCACTGAATCTTGAAATATACACTTCAAAGGACCTCTCAAATTATAGTCTTTTTCTCAAGGAAGAAACAAAGATCAATAATTTTAACTCAAATGTTATCATATATTACAGCTATCATCACCACTGAGTCAGAAGATAGAAGTAAAGAGATTTCTATATTTAAACTATATTTTTTTTGGTAAAACATCAAGTAGAACATTAAATGAATATAATTTCTTCCTATTTTTAACACTCATTTGATAATAGAGACACATAAATAATTGGTATTCAATCCCTACTCTATGAAGCTACAAACATATTGGAAGAGACAGTCCAATTCTCATGCCTATAAAATAGTGAGTAATAAAGCACTGATAATTTCAATAGAGTAACGACAAAATATGAGAAAACGAGGTTAGAAAATATAGAGAAAGCCAGGGTATGCTGCAGAAAGAAGTGACATTTGAACTTGGCTCTAAACAGGGTTACCATACTTTCCTATATGTCCCAGTATATGTCTTCATATAGCAGCAGATCTTCTAAAACACAAATCAGATCATGTTACCTTTGTGTCTAAAACCATTCATTGCTTTTGAAGCCATTTAAGATAAAGTCACAAATCCTTAATATGATATGCCAGACTTTAAATCATCTGATTCACATGTTGCTATCCTGCCTCATCTCAAGCCACTATTCCCACTATTCTCTAAGCTCTAGACATAACAGTCTCCTTTCTTTCTATGTTATTGTTCTCTGAAAGAATTATTTATTTAACTTTATTTGTTATTATTTTTTAATTTGACCAGAGAAAGAGAGAGAGAGAGAGAAAGGGAAAGTTAGAAAGCAAGCTGCCAGGTCCAGGACTAGAACCATGGTCAGCCATGTGGGAGTCCAGCACCTTAACCACCACACCACCTGCCAGCCCCTATGTTATTATTTGTTAAGGTTAGTGTCTTTGTAATATTTCTCTCATGAATGATGCACACCCCATCCTTTGCTGGACCTCTTATTCATCTCTTCAAACCATACATTAAGCTGAATTTCTTCAAAGCAGTCTCCCCTGACTCCCTAATATAAAATAAGGTTCCTTTACTATTCGTGCTCCTTCAAAGCACCTTGTTGTTTTCTTTCCTAGCATGTGCCCCAGTTCGTATTTATATCTTTAATGTTTATAATAATTTATTTAGTATCATTCTCTTCTACAAGTTATAAATTCAAGACAGGAAGTAAGTCTGCTTTGCTCACCATCATGCTAGCACAAAATAGAAACACAAGAGTTAGTTGCGATGAATAAAATCAATAAATTATAATTATATATTGCAAGTTAAAGGATGATTAAGTAGAATGGGAAGTTACTTTCAAAGGTTCTTTGCAAAGAGAAGACTACTAGAAAAAGTAAAAAAGATAAACATCTGCTATGTGTCAGACACTGCAGTAAGCATTTTGCAATACGAATGTCATGTTACCGTTAAAATAATCCAGTGAAGTAGGAACTGTCAACTCATTTTCTGGATGAGGAAACTTCAGCATTAGGAAGGTAAAAGTCATTTGCTGAAGATTACATAACTTTTAAATCAAACAGCTAATAAATAGCACAGTTTTAATATTGATTATGAAGCTTAAATTTTACATGGAAAGATAATTTTGTTAAAACTAGCTTAAATGTTAAGTGTCATGTAGATATATATGACTATTTTCATGGATTAATTCTTTTGAAAAATATGTACTGAGCACTTCTTTCTTTTTAAATTTTCTACAGGCCATGTGTGCTTGCCAGATAGAGACACAGAAGGAGTGAGAAACCACCTTGCATAGGGGATTGCCAGCCCTCAATCCACAACCCTCCATTTCTCCTTTTGTGATTTTCGCCATATACACACAAATGCCCAGCATGTTTTTCAAGCCACAGGATCTGGGACTGGAACCTCATAGTCAGCCAGTTGCTTTAACCAATACCCCACCCACCAGCCAACCCATGAACATTTCTTACACAGAGTTCTACATACGATCTAGGGAAATAGTAGTAAATGAAAATCTATAATATCAGATAAAAAGTAAATACTTAACTACTTAAACTATATGTCAGATATAAGTGCTATAAAGAAGATTAAAACTGGGACCAGCAGTTGGCATAATGGCTATGTTGCTGGACTCCCATGTAGTCAACCGCGGTTCGAGTCCCAGACCCAGTGGCTTAAAACTCACACCAGGTACATGTGCGTGCGTGCCCAAGATCTCGAGAAGAGAATGGAAGAGAAGGGATTGTGGCATGGTCATCCTCCCTGGGGGGGGTGACTTCTCGCTTTCTGTCTGTCTACCTCTTTCTGGCAAGTGCACGTGCCCTATAGCAAAAACCTCTCTCAAAAAAAAAAAAAAAAAAAAAAGATTAAAGTTAAGAAAACTTACTGGGTTGAGTTGTGAAGGGATAAAGAGGTGTATTATTTTTGATGAAATAAATGGTCAGAGTTGGCCACTCTAATGAGGGGGCATTTGAACAAAGATCTATCTGAGCACATGAGGCAGAAGGAACAACATGCAAAAGCAGGCAGTGCTTGTAGACGGAGGCCAGTATCTCCAGTGGAGTGAGCCATGGGTTGAGAAGGTGCATGCTGGATGTGAGGTCGGATAGGGAGCAGGGAGGTAAAAGTGATCAAGTTTACATTTTTAAAGTGACTGCTAAATATAGTCACAAGGTTCAGTAAGATGAACTCCTGTGAAAAGATCTGTGGGCACTCTACTTCAGAAGAATACATTTCCGCTCGGCCTAATAGTGATATAAAATATCTTACATGCACAATTATATTAAACCCTTGAACTGGCAATGAAAGATACGGCATATATTTTTCCGGCATGTCCTGTCAAAAAATCGACAGCATTATTCTATTCTAGAAACATCCACTGTAAAATATGTGCTGGTTGATAATTTATATGATAATCAAATCTCTAACGTTCATAGAAAAACAGCATTCAACTGCAAATCTGCCGTTAAAACATTTACTTGTGTTTTGGGGGGATTTATAATTCTAGCAAAAATATATAAACTTTTGCACTTAAAATGCTAATAAATTTATAAACAACTGTTTTAGTGTGTTGCTGATTCTAAATTTTGGTTTCACGCAGGGATAGGTAGCTTTTGATATTTAATAAAATTATTTCATTTAAAATATGAAATCATTCCCAGATAATGGACTAATTTACTTTGTACTATTCCATCACAAGGGTTATCACTGTAAAAAGGGCAAGTATTTATCCATTAATTTATTGGACAATTTTTTTGGCACCTATTATGCATCAGGCATTATCCTAGGTGCTGCGGATACTATTGTGAACCAAAGAGAGAAAAATCCATTACAGAGCTAACATTCTATGTGGAAACAAAATAAGGAAAGTGATAATAAAATAAAATATATGATATTCCAATACCATAGGCTATAATAAATGTTAAAAAGGGAAAAATAAAGCAAGGAAAAGCAACAAAAAATATGGGAGTGGGGCTGAGAAGGATAATTTTAGACAGAGTGGCTAAAGAAGGCTTTTTAATAAGAAGATACCATTTAAATTAAGGACAGAAGAAAATGAGAAAGCTGGCCAGATGGATTTTTTTGCAGGAATACCATTCTAAACAGAGCAAGGAAGAAGCCACAGTAACCAAAACCAAAAGAACCAAAGGAATAGCAGTGGGAAAGGAGGTGAAAGAGTTAGCAAAGACCAGATTATGTAGGGCCTGACAGGCCATCACCAAAGTTTGGTTTTGTTTCCAATGACATGGGAAGCCTCTGGAGCAAGAGTGTTCAATAGTACTTTCTATAATGAGAATGTTCTGTACTCCTATGTTAATTGCTAGCCACTGAGGCACCACATTTTTAATTTAATTAAAAAGATTTTTAGATGGGGAACCAGCAGTTAGCGTAATGGCTATGTCGCTGGACTCCCACGTAGTCGACCGTGGTTCGCGTCCCGGACCCGGTGGCTTAAAACTCACGCCGGGCGCGTGTGCGTACGTGCCCAAGATCCCGAGAGGAGAATGGAGGAGAAGGGATTGCGGCGTGACCATCCCCCCTGGGGGGTGATTTCTCGCTTTCTGTCTCTATGTCTCTCTCTGTCTGTCTGGCGAGCGCACGCGCCCTATAGCGAAAAAAAAAAAAAAAAACCTCTCAAAAAAAAAAAGATTTTTAGATGTATTTTTGCTCTAGAGTATGTGCACTCACCAGAGAGATAGAGAAAGACAGAGAGACAGAAAGTGAAAAATCACGCCCCAGGAGAATGGCCACACTATAATACCTTCTCCTCGATTCTCCTATTGGGATTTTAGGCACACATTCGCACACACACCTGGCGTGAGTTTCAAGCCATAAGGTCTTGGACTCAAATGGTGGTCAGCCATGTGGGAGTCCAGTGATGTAACCATTACATCATCTGCTGGTCCCTAATTAAATTAAATTTTAATTAATTGAATTCAAATAGCCATATGTGGCTAGTGGTTACGGTCTTGCATAGGATCACTCTGGAGGTTTCTGAGCTGAAGAGCAGAAGGACCTATATTTTAACAAGAAACAATGCAGGCTAAAAAGAATTTGAGAAAGACAAGGGCAAAAATAAAAAAAGAGAGACTATTCAAAATATCGCTATGGTAAGTCCAGTGAGAAATGATGAGGGCTTGGCCAGGTAGAAAGATAATGTAAGCAGCAGTCAAATACTAGACATATTTTGTGGCACAGTCCATAAGATTTGCTAAAGGGTTCATGTGGGATGTGTGAAGAACAGTCAATGATAAAAGCAACATTTATGGCAAAGGCAGTTAGAAGAATGGGGTTGCCTTTGGCTGAGATGGAGAAGAATGTAGGAGAAACTGTTCTGAGAGAAAATGCCAACAGCTCAGTTTGACATCTCAAGTGTGAGATGCCTCTTAGATATCCAAGTGTGCAAGATGCCAAGCAAGCAAGCAGGCAGAGGACTAGACATAGGGGAGAGATGTGTCTAGAGATAAATATCAACATATTGATAGTTTTGTAAGCCAAGAGGCTAGATAAAACTAGGCAGATAATTAAGAAAATAGAAAAAAAGAGAAGACATCCAATGATTGAAGCCTATTAATTAAACAAATACTAAGGAGTATTATAGAGAACACAAACTACACTTGAAGAGTTCAGAGACATAGTAAAGGACGAAAGTAGAAATGCTGTGTACACGGTGCGTGCGTGTGTGTTTTGAGTGAGCTAGCACTAGGATTGATATGCAGCAGATGACTGCCCTTCCAATGGGTCCTGCCACTGTTTCCGTCTAATGAGATATGGACTTTCCTTCTAATGAGATATGGAAAAGAATAAGCTGACCAGCTCTCAGAGGATGGATCTTATACGATACCATGTGACTGTTGCAAAGGAGGACATTATCCTTTATTTGCATTTAATTACATTATGAAATAATTAAAATCCAAACATGTATGACTCTTTACATTTAAGGGAATATCCTGCATCATGCCAGTTGAATTATTACCTATAATGTTATAGTCCTAACTATATATATAATTAAATATATAAACCTAATTCAGATAATACACAAAGAGACAAAGTCTTTGAATTGGTTAAATGTTCATGTTATTGTTACTCAGTGCAATGGTTAAGTTTTAAGTATCAACCTGATTAGGCTACTATAGTACCTAGTTGTTGGGTCAAACATAAATTTAGCTATAACTGTGGAGGGATTCTGTAGATATGATTAAGTTGATAATCAATTCATCCTAAGTAGAGGGTAGTACCCTGGATAATATGGGGAGGAGGGCTCAGTCAGTCAGTTGAAGGCCTCAGCAAAGCCTGAGGTTTCTTAGACATTGATTCTACCTTAAGACTATAACAAAGAATTTTCTGAGTTTCTAGGCTGCCACACTTCCTATTTCCAACTTCCCAGCATTCAGAATCACATGACAAAAGCAAATAACTGGGTACCATAGCTTAGCTGCTCACATATATCCTAACAGAAATATTTTGAAGGTTAAATAAAATAATTCATGTGAAGTTCTTAGTATAGCGCCTGGCACACAACAAATATTCAATAAATATTAAATAATCTGGGTTACTGCTATTCTTCTAATAAACAAATATTGAGTATTGATTGTCTTTAAAGACCTTATAAATTTACCTTAAATAAAAAATAATTAAGTTTTTACTGAGTATTGATTATCTTTAAAGACATTATAATTTTACCTTAAATAAAAAATAATTAAGTTTTTCTAAATCTATCTTATAGTTACCATCCCAATAGAGAAGTTTGAAAACTGAATTTGTCATATTCTAGATGTTCTTCTCTAACAGAGTTGCTTCTATAAGAAATTCTTCTATGTTTAGTCAACCCCAAACTCTACCAGAGATTTAATAAAAACATTTAAAGGGCTCAAACAAAATGAAAATAGAAAAAAGAACATCCACAATCAAAATATAGTGATCTGCCTCACAACTAGTTTTCTAGAAAATTTCATGATGCAGATGGGGAAAAAAACAAAACAAAACAAAACAACAAAACAAAACAAAACAAAAGGTATATTTAAAGAACTTTATGCCTACAAAACTTTAGAAAGGACAGAATTTTTCATTCATAAATGGTCAAGTTTGGTTTTAGTTAACTATAATATCAGAAATATCCTAATTTGAAAAAAAATTTTCTATACAAGACTAAACAGATAAGAGGCAATTGTCTAAAATACTTACCGAAATTTCGCATTATGTTATATATTACTGGGTTGTCAGAAAAGTCATGAGGTATATTTGCATAGAAAGACATAGAAAACACATCATGATTTTCCCGACAACCCAATAGTATAAATTAGAAATACCTACATTAGAGCTACTTTAAAAAGTTCAGATGTTCTTCTAAACCATCCTACTAAAGAGTATGCAACATTTCAGGAAAAAAAAAAATCAATTTTTCTAAAGAACTTTGAGATTTGTGGTCATATTTTTACTTCTATCATAAACCTACGGGTAATTATTTATTTCTAATTTGTTATAACTCACCTATGGGAAACTGCTCCCCAAGCACCATGTTTATTTGTGAGTATATTGAGAATCTTCTGCTTCAGCTGGTTTGCTGTTACGTGATCTCGATGTTTGGCAGCACTGATAAGATGGTCACACATCTTTTCTTCCTCCCTCCTGTCAGCAGCATACTGGGCACACTGTGACTATAAAGAAATGCAAAGAACATACAATAATAAACATTTTTACTGTGTATGAGTATGGAATAATATCTAGCCTTAAGTTAAAAGATAGTATCAATTCAAATTCAAAGTCAGATAATATAATCTTTTGGTATTTTGTTCTAATACAAGTAGTCATATTTCAAACTGGTAAAAACGTGTATGTAAAATAATTAATTTAGATAATGTTAAATAAAGTAATTGGTGACTTTTATGGTTCCTTCCAATTCTGAACATTTGATTTTAATGTATTCTAAAACTAATCATTTAGTCATACAAATGTTCACTAAAAATGTAAATCTACTGTTACTTTAAATGATGTAATACATTGCTTAAAATAAGAGGTATGTTCCTGATAATGATATGTAAATTTAAAAGTCATTTCATTTGTAATTTTTCATCTCATGAATTCCAATGTAATGCAGAAGAAAATGTAGTTATTTAGGAATTTAATAGATTTATATTTTAACAAACACTCCATAAAAATGTCATTTTGCTTTCGTTGTACTCTGTTACGTATTTGTAAAACAGGGAGACGAAAAAAGACTTTCTCTGTTTTCTCTCCTGGTTCTAAAATTTACTGTTTTCTAGAAGTCTCATAAGAACTATTCCTATTTTTACCTTCCTTTTTTCCATTATAATTAGTTGCCATGTCAGCTATCTGTGTTCATACTCACTGGTGTTAGCCATATATCTGATCAATGAATTGCTTTGTATGTAAGAGATTCAGTATGAACATGAAAAGAAACATCCCTTTAATCAAAAGTTTGATATTTTGCATAGTAAGTTTTATACAGAGTACCTTCACTATAAATTTCAATAACAGTAAGAAAGTAATACAATCTGTATAACTAGGAAGAATAAAAAATCACATGTATCCAAGAATATATGTATAACTAAATCAAACTCATCATTACTACACAAAATCTACTTGATGAAAGGTACTCGAACATATTCTTTCTATCTATTGATATAGACTACTACCACAAGTCATCTCTTTTGAAGAAATAACCCTATGGTAATCTAAGAAGGATTAATTCATTTTCCAATTTATCTTTTTGTACAGGGAATCACCAATTAGTACAATGATCTGCCTCAGTAATGAGGTTAATATTTCATTAGCTCATTGGAGAGTAAAATTAAATTTTCATTTTTCTTCCTTAACAATTACAGTAGTTAACTAAAAAAAACCCCTTAACTGTGAAATTCCCATTTCAAATTAAATATATATTTTTATGCAAATTATAGGCTTATGTGATGGACAGAGAAACTCTTCAAAAAGTTCTGCTAAAATGTCATGACTTTTGTGAAATATTTTATAAAGTAAAAGTGATAAGTGTTTATTATATTACACACATAAACCCCAATGAATTTATTAATGTAGCACTAACTTAAAGAGCAAAAAATGTAAACATTTGTGTTAAAAAATAATGTACACTCTTCAACAATGGTAATACACTCAAAATTAGATTTATATTAATGTTGTATTTCATGTATCTATAATCTAAAAAACACTAAGTCTTCATGTCCCCTTCAATACCTCTTATCACTCTTAGTCATGCATCCACAATGGGAATGATCTCATTCCCAAGGGGGTAAAAAGTGGTGCTAGGATGTGTGTGTGGGAAAAAAAACTTACTGTTTTAAAGTATAAAACATAGATGCATATAGAGTACACAAACACATATATAGCATATTGGTGGTATTCAAATTTCCTTGGGATGGGGGACAATGAGAGGAAAAAAGTCATAAAAAATTCTTGAGAGAGGCAGTACTAATAAATAAGGCTGAGAAACACTGCTCTTAGCTTAACACCAGAATGGTTAAATATGTGTTAAAGTTCATAACTAATCTCCAGCCTCTTGAAAACTCATTTTAAATGTTTCTAGATAGCAAGTATCTGCTTATATCCCCACAAGATATCCTGATTTTTTTTAAAGTGGAAATATGATTAAGCCAAAACTTATACTGCAGGGAATTCAGTTAAGATTCTAAATCTCATTTATTATCAGAAGTTGAAAATAATTTAAATATTCTTCTTTTGCTGAGTACTGACATATCCTTTACCTAAACATATTATTCAAGAGACAGATAGATAACTCAATCTTTTCTTGTCATCCAGATGGCTGTATTATATCCTGATAAATATCCAATGTTTCTTATTGTTGAAGTGATATGAAACTCTACTTTGATAAACACTTGTCATTATACTTTTATCAACGTTTAAAATATCTGTTACTTTTTCAAAATAAAATTGTTACTATTCCACAAGACAAATGCTTGCTGTCTCATCTGACCAAATGAAGCAAAGGTTATGTGTATGAAAGCAGCAACAGCTATTTTTCTGCCTCATGCTTTTCAGCTAGCTAGGTCAGAGATCACTAGACCTAGTCCATCAACTTGTATGACTCAGAGAGCTGCTTTACTGAGATAAAAACCTCATCAAAACTGGAATTGTGGGCTCCGATTTCTAGTCACACCACACTTGTTGGCATGCTGGATCAACAGAATAAACCAGTGGAATATTTATTACTTTCAAGGCCACTGAGAGTCTAACCTAAGCCAAACACCACTTCACCTAGATATTTCTGAAACCAATTTTATTTTCTAAATCAAATGAACCAAATCCTGAATAACTGCTGTATGAAAAACACTGAAATTAGATTTGTGAATCCTAGAAGAGGATATAATTGTATCATATATTCATATCTCCCTAGCGGTATATAAACCTCTACTAGTTTAAAAATTATTGAAGTAATCCGGATTAAAATTTTTTACTTGCCTTTACATTTAGAATAAGTTAGAATAATCAACCTACTGTGTGATTAGGCTCAGGGCAGGAGGGATTTCTTTGTGTTGTAAATAATGTGAAAATAAACTTATGCTCTGTGTTTGACATTTACTAAAGTTTTTGAAAACAGGAATTGAAATGCATTCAGAGAATTTTCCTCAAAAAAATAATTTCTTAGTTAAGATTACAATTAGGAATTGAAATGCCTTCAGAGAATTTTCCTCAAAAAAACAATTTCTTAGTTAAGGTTACAATGAATGATGGTTGATTTAGAATGGCAGATTTTAATCCACTCCCCAAACCTTACCTCGAATTCTGCATGTTTATGTACATCCTCAGCTCTCTGTCTATTCAAAATAAACTCAGCTTCATTTGCAACACGAACGATATGGTCCTTCATAGCATGGCACAGTAATCTAAAAAGAAAAATACCTTTGGAATAATTGTTCTTAATAGTTTTTCATTAATCCAACTTTTGTCAATAATCAAATTTCAGCGTTTTATATATTAATTATCCATATAATTTAGGTAAACCTTGATTATAAAATTGATATATTTAAAAGTATAATTCAATAAAATTTGAAATGCAGAAATATGCCATAAAAGTGTTACAGTAATGTCTTTGTTTAATAATGTATCTTGTGAACCAGTGATTCAGCTAATTAGACAAAGATACTAAAATTCAATAAAAATCAAGAATTTTTTGTTGGAATGCTTTAAGGTGGCTAAACAACATAATTCGCTATCTTGGAAGCAAATTTTCACACATAAACTAGATGACTACACAGTAGACAGTACATACAAACTAGATTCTTCTTACTTTAATACAGATGATAGGACTGGCTGACACCTAAAATTCCATTTACAATTATAATTTTCATTGACATATAATGGTTGTACATATTTATGGGGTATGCTGACATTCCAAATTCTAAGACAGACCTATTATAAAATAAAAAAAAATATTGCTATGGGGCAATTTTTCTTTCAATAATTATTTATTTAATTATATTTATTCATCCATTTATTTTAATTTGACCAGAGAGAGACACAGAGCATGTGAGAGAGAGAAAGAGAGATGGAGAGAGGAAGAGAGAGATGCAAAGCTAGAAAAAAGAGCCACCAGGTCCAGGACTCGAACCGTGGTCAGTCATGTGAGAGTATCTAGCACCTTAACCACCATGCCACCCACTAGTCCCAGGGGCATTTTTTTTTTAATGTTTGCAAGAGAGAATGTGTTCTTGCCAGAAAGAGAGAGAAAGGGGAAAAGTATACGCCATCGGGGGACAATCCGGCCACAATCTCTTCTTCTCTATTTCTTCCTCCTTTTTAGGATTTTGGGCATGTGTACACACACACACACACATACCCTTGGCATGTTTTCCAGCTGTTAGGTCCAGGATTCAAACCATATAGTTGGCCATATAGGATCTATCTGCCTTAACCACCATGCCATTAGCTGACCCAGGACAAAATGTTCTAATTATGTAATTTACTTAAAGTGTTTTTTTTGTTTTGTTTTGTTTGTTTGTTTGTTTTTACTGATTCTTTTTTTCCTTTTCCAGGGTCTCACTTTGTTGCTCAGGCCAGCCTCAAGCTTGAGATCTCCCTGCCTCAGTCTCCCCGATTCGCTGGGATTCCAGGATGCCACCATGCCCGGACTTTAGGTTGGACCAGTAACCAAACCCAAGGCCTTCTGTGTGGTCCCAGCTTGTAGAGAGTAGCAGCTTAGCACTTCATATCACCACACTTAGAGCTCTAATTATTTTGAAGACATACAATAAACTATATAGTTAAAAAGCCTCTCACTACATGTCCTACGCACCTTATTTCCACACTTAACAGTTTCCACTGCTTAGTTTCTTAAGTGTTTTCAGAGACTTTTAAAGTATACCAAAAAAATCTAACACTGGGACCAGCAGGTGGCATAATGGTTAAGGCACTGGACTCTCACATGGCTAACTACAATTCAAGTCCTGGGCCTTGTGGCTTGAAAATCATGCCAGGGAGTATGCCCAAAATTCTGAAAGAATGGAGGAGAAGAGATTGCAGTGTGACCATTCCCCCAGGGGGTGATTTCTCACTTTCCCTCCATCTCTCTGGTGAGCACACAGGCCCTATGACAAAAAAAAAAAAAAAACCATCTCTCTGGGGAGCGCACAAGCCCTTTTAAAAAAAAAAAAAAAAAAAAAAAAAAGTTTAAAAAAATCCCCAAAAAACCACTAATATTCACATATTACAGTCTGTTCTGTACTTAGCTTTTCTCGCTTAGTGATATATCTTGTAGATCTTATCAGAGCTATAAGTAGAGAGTTTATTTTTTAAATAATATGTGACAGATATTTATAAAGATAACTGCAACAATATTTTCCATTCCACACACTCTTTTGCAGTGTGACTTTATCATTGCCCCATCAAAAAGTGATCTCTTGCTCCACTCCTCCTAAATCTAGCCTTGCCCTGTGATTTCTTATGATCTACACAATATGGCACAAGTGATACTATGTGACGCTTGGGATAAGGGCCAAAGAGGCCTTGCAGTTTCTCCTTTTTTTTTTTTTTTTTTTTTTTTTTTAATTGCATTCATTCTTTGCTTTTTCTTTTTCAGAGAGAGAATCTTCAACAGGGTCTTCATGCCACAATCTACCTCTAGTCTCACCCATCTGGATTATGGGCATGCACATGCTCCCGGTGTATTCAGGGAAGTCCCATGAGGTAAACCTATGGCCTTTCCCATATGGGTCCACCTGTGTTCCTGAGGTGCCACCACTTTGCCTTGACTTGCAACTTCTGACGTTCTTTCTTACAACTCTCTCTTCTGGAGTCTGCAGCTACACTGAGAAAAGCTCTTGTCAGACATAGAAGGGAACTATTCAAACTCCCGATCCTAGATGAGCTTTTAAATGCAGCCTTCCAGGTAACTGCAGACCCAGGCAACTCATGGAGTCAAAGAACTGCTTAGCTGAATGCATTTACTGAGGATCATGTGAGAGAGAAAATGACTGTTGGCTCAAATCACATGATGACAATAATGAAGGTGATACTGACTATAACAACTGTCATGAAACCATTTATTGTAGGTTAGATAGTAATCCTGATAATTTACACATAATTAATTATCCTAAGAATCCTCAGAAGTACATCATTTGATTTTTAAAATTAAGAGAGTACATAGAAAATAAGTACCTTTTCCCAGATTAAAAAATTATAAAAATAAAACTTTAAAGACAGGGTATCACTCATAATCATTCATTGTCCAGTTTTTCTTTCCCAGGGTTTTAAACAAGAGTAGTATTTCAAGCCAAGAGTACCACTTGTCTAAAATGGAATTACATCAAGCTAAAAAGTTTCTCATAGCAAAAGAAACTACAACTAAAGTGAAAAGACAATCTGAAATGGGAAAAAATGTTTGCAAATTATCCATTAGATAAGGAATTGATACCTAGAATATATAGGGAATTCAAGTGACTCACCCATAAAAGCAGAAATACTGTAATTAAAAATGGACAAATGAACAGACAACTCTCCGAGGAAGATTTACGAATGGCTAAGAGCTATATGAAAAAATGTTCAGTGTCTAGCCACAGGGGAAATGCAAATTAAAACTACAATGTGCTATAATTTAACCTCAGTTACAATGACTAGGATCAAAAAGATAAAGAACACTAAGTACGGGTGAGACTGTGGTGAAAAGGAAACTCTCTTAGTCCAACCTCTCTGGAAAACAATATGGAGATTTCTCAAAAAACTTCCAAATTAGAATGTCCATATGACCAAGCAATCTCATTCCTTAGTATCCACTCAAAGGATTAAAAAAACACTCAATTGGAAAGAAATCTGCATGTCCATGTTTAATGCAGCATTATTTATAATTGATAAAACATGGAACCAACCTAAGTGTGCAAAAACTGATGATGATATTGAAAAACTGACACACATATACTATAGAATAATAATGCACAGTTATTAGACATAATGAGATCCTATTGTTAGACTCAAAATGGATGAATATAGAAGATTTAATGTTGGGTGAAGTGAGTCAGACCTTAAAAGATGCACACTGTATATTGGACCGGGTGTCTGCATTTTATGGTAGATATTGAAAGAGCTGAAGATGTGATAGTGGAGACGATCAGTGTGGATGCCAATAACAGCAAGGGGTAAAGTAGTTGGTAGAGAGTGAGTGGTGGATGGTGGATGTAAGATTAAAAAATAGAGTATAAATGACAAATTTTGTTTACTAGAGAAAAACAAACCAAAGTCTTTTCTTTTTTTTCGGTAGTATATGTTTAATTTATCTGTCATTAAAAGAGCACTTTGCCTAAAAAAAAAGTCTAATTAGTATGGATAATGCCTACAATATTTGAGTAAATTATAGTTTTTCATTAATTTGTAAGCCACTGTTACAAATATCACTTTTATTTTTGGTACATGTCAAATTGCAATTGAAATTTATTTTGTCAATATTTTTTAAATGAACTAAAAGTTTTTGTTTATTAAAAAATACTATCTCTAGGTTATTATTCATTATTTTCACTACTCATTAATAAATATATCATTTGTTCTTGATTAAGATGTCATAAATTTCAATTAGAGTGAAATATGTTTAACTTTGTTTTGTTTTTTGTATTTACTAAATACAAACTCATAATAATTCCTACTACATCCTTCACTACATTCTATCTATTATGGCAAATTTGTTTTCTCCACTGATAAACACATATAAGCCAAAGAACCTGGCAGTTCTAAATTACTGTTTACATACCATTGTTTTTAAGGTTTTGACCATAGGGCACATCCACTCAGAGAGGCAGACAGAGATAGTGATAGGGAAAGTGAGAAATTACCCCCTGGGAGGATAACCACACTATAATCCCTTCTCCTTCATTCTTCTCTTCAGATTGGGCACATATGCACACGTGCCTGGTGTGAATTTCAGGCTGCTGGATCTGGTACTTGAAACATGGTAGGCCATGTGGAAGTTCACTGCTTTAATCACTATACCACCTGCTGGTTCACACATGTAATTTTAAAAAAGCTACTTCTCTGGTGTCTGACTATACTATTTCTCATATTTTAAGGTTAAATTATATAACAAAAATCTTAGTATCATTCCACTAAATTATCGCAATATCTACATGTCATCTTCTACAAAAACTCACAGGAGAACGGTTCCTTTATTTCAGAGTAGTAATGCAAGTTCTTAGCACCACTGAATTCAAGATACTTCTGAGTAGAAATCTTCCCCAAATCAGTGTCTGTTCTGAGATTTAACTACTCCTTGATGAGAGTTGGCCTAAATAATTACTTTGTCATGTTAGATTAGTGGGAATACTTCTGGCAGTATGACAGAAGAACCACCAAAATCCTGTATAGGAGCAGGATAGGGGGAGATTTTTTTTTAGAAACATGTAGCAATAATGTCTATAATCACTCGTGAAGGACATAGGCAAATTTCATATGAAATGTTTGGTTTACAGTCCAAAAGCTATCCACAAAACAAATTCTTAAAAGAAAACAGAAATTACAGGAATCTATAGATCCAAACACCTTTAATAATGTTGGAGGACATGTAATCTGATCATCTTAATCTCAATCACTAAGGGTAACCGAAAAATAAAAGAAGTTAAAGAATAACTATAGTGGCCAGTGGATGGTGTGGTGGTTAAGGCACTGGATTTCTTGTGGACCACTCTGTGATTCTAGGCCTACATCAGGTGGCTTGAAAAACACTGGGTGCACCTGCTTATGTTTCAAAAAATCCCAAGAGAAGAATGAAGGAGAAAGAATTGAAGCCCAGCCATTCTCACTTTCCCTTTCTCTCTCTCTCTCTCTCAGGTGAGTACACTTGCCCTATGACAGAAATATAAACAAACGAATAAAAAGAACAACTATAGTGTACATGTGAATATTAACTTTTGATGAAAGTATTGGTCAACATTTTACAGATAGGCTTCAAGAAAAACAAGAAATGTGAAATATTAGAATATTCAGTTGAATGGCTTTGTTTAGTGTATGCTGAAGGCTGAAGAAAGCTAGGAAGAAATCTAACATGTGCAAATTAGTGTAGATTACAAAACTTGAATAGATTAACAAGAGACAGCAAGAAAGGAAAGGCTCAGGGTCTTGCTGGTTAATAATATCATTCCCAGGTGCAAAGCAGTACATCAACAAAGCAAAAAGGCATGAGGGCAGGGGTTGGGGACTATGTAACAAAAGACTATTGCTTCAGACACACCAGAGAAACTACCAATTATCTGAAAGTCAGTTTTCCTATCTTGGCACTTAAGTGTCATGTATCAACCAATCTATGTTGTTTTATTTATATGAAGAAGAGGCATCTTTCTATCTGAGTTCTGCTGTCAGTCTCTGTAACCTCATTATTCTTATGGAAAAACATTTACCAGGGAAGCTCATTTTCCCTTGATCTTTTAAACTCGAATGATCTCCAGTTTGTCTCCATTTTGGGAAATTACTGACCAAAAGCAGCTTCACTTATTAAATCTTTAAGCCTCAAGGGTGTGTTCTCAGATCACAACCTCCTATCCTTGGTGCTCTCTCTCTTCCTCACTACCCCCTCCAAATCGGATTTATTCCAACCTCCAGTGTTTTAATCCCTCTGATGTTCTCCTAGTCCTTCATCTTCTGTCCACATTCACTTCCTTTCCCATCAAGCTTGGATCCCAGGATCCCACTCTTTCACCACATACTCGCCAGAATCTTTACTCAACTCCGGAACTACCTACTGCACTGGCTCTGAAAATATGTACCCTGGGAGTGAAATACAGGTCTCCTTCCTCAATTCTGCACTGAACTACTAATGAAACTCTCAAAACCAATTTTCACTGATGATGACATTTTGTTTCTTTATCTCAATTTGTTGTTACTTAGGTTTGGAGAGGCATCTTGATTGGTTTTACTACCCTAACCTCATTTACTTAAAATAAATAAACAAACAAACAAACTATATGTGTATATAATAAGCACACGTACCACTCTCCTGCAATTTGTGTTTATCAATCTTTTGCTTTTTAAATAAATTCTTTATTTCACATATGCATATATACCAAAACACGGTTGTTCAGATTTTTTTGGAGTTTTATGAATAAAGCCATGGTTTTCTGTAGACATTTCTTTTCAGATTAAGAAAATTATCTTCTATTCCTAGTTAGCTAAGATGACTTAAAAAAAAAAACACAAACGTTAATGAATTTTGCTAGATACATTTGCACCTACTGAGATGGTGATAAAGATTTTCATTTTTAATATGATACACAACAGTTTTTGAAATTTTTAAAATGATTTATTTATCATACTCTCAGGATAACTTCTTCTCATCTCTCTCCTCCAGTCCTCATCCCAGCCTGGTCAATAAAAAACAATAATAATAAAAAACCCAAAACAAAAAACAGATGTATTTGTATACAAAGCTGGGTTGGGTTCTACAGAATTAAAATTTTTTTTTTTTAGAGAGAGATTTTTGCTATAGGGCATGTGTGTTCACCAGAAAGACAGATAAAGGGACAAATCATCCTCCATGGGGTATGGCCACACCACAATCCCTTCTCCTCCATTCTCTTCTTGGGATTTTGTTTTGGGTGTGCACGTGCCCCACCTGAGTTTAAGCCACGGGGTCTAGTACTCAAACCGCAAGTCCAGTGAAATAACCATTATGTCATGTGCTGGTCCCTCTACTAATATTTTAATTAGGACTTACAGTATCTAGATTTATTCATGAAAGAGATTGGTCTGAGACCTTTCTCCCACACATCTTGTTTTTGGAGTAAAGATTACACAGACCTCAACGAATGAGATGGATCTCTCCTACTTCTGCCCCCTAGGAGTCTGAGTAAGGCTGGAAAGGTGTTTTACTTGAACTTTTGGTAGAATACAGTGATATGTCTCATAATAACTTTTTGGTCAATAATGAACTATATAGACATCAGTCGTCCCGTAAGGATTATCTAAACAATTTTTTAAAAAGAATTATTTATTTAATTTTATTTGTTTATTCATTCATTTCAATTTGACTAGAGAGAGACAGAGAGGTAGAAAGTGAGAAAGCCAGTCATCAGGTCTAGGACTCCAACCGTGGTCAGCCATGTGGGAGTGCCCAGCGCCTCAACCACCACCCTACCTACTGAACCCAATCTTAACCATTTTTAAATGTACAGTTCATTGGTACTAAGTACAATTCACACCGCTGAGGGTGCCATCACCACCAGTCACTTTTGTCTTGCAAAAACTAAACTCCTTACCTTTAAAAAATAAATAACTTCTATGACCTCTCCCCGACCCTCTAGCCCCTGAGAATCACCATTCTGCTTTCTGTCTTTATGAGATGTACTACTCCACGTACTTCTATAATTGGAATCACACAGTATTTTCTCTTTCATGACTAGCTCATTTCACTTGGCACATTGTCCTCAAGGTTCATCCATATTGTGGTTCATGTCACAATTCCATTACTATATTCTTTCCTTTTTAAAGTATTATTTTATTTAACTTTATTTATTTATTTTAATTTGACCAGAGAGGGACAGAGAGAGAGAGAGAGAGAGAGCAAGCAAACCACCAGGTCTGGGACTCGAACCATGGTCGACCATGTGGGAATCCAGTGCCCTTAACCAGCATGCCACCGACCAGCCCTGCAATTTCATTACTTTCTAAGGCTGAATAATATTTTATTGTATGTCTACACCACACTTTGTTTATCCGTTCATCTGTCAATGGACCCTTGGATTACTTCAACCTTATGACTACTGCAAATAAAGCAGCTATGAATAAAGGTGTTCAAATATTTCTTTCTCTGCTTTTGATTCTTCTAGGTATATAAGCATAGGTAGAACTGTTAGATTATATGGTAACTCTATGTTTAATTTTTTGAGGACCTGCTATAATGTTTCTAAATTTCAAATTTACAATCCTATCAAGTGTGTATGTACAAGAGTTTTAGTTTTTCCATGTACTTAAGTTGTTATTATTATTATTAATATTATTATTTTTGCCATAGGGTACATACACTTGCCAGAGGCCAGAGAGAAACAGAGAGGGAAAGTGGGAAATTACCCCCAAGCAGATATGGCATTGCTACAATCCTTTCTTCTACATTCTCCTCTCAGGTTTTGAGTATCCATGCACGCACGCATGTGCACCAGAATGATTTTCAATCCACTGAGTCTGGGACTCAAACTCTGGGTGGCCCTGTGGAATTCCAGTGTGTTAACCACCATGCCACGTGCTATCCCTATTTTGTTTGTTTGTTTGTTTGTTTGTTTTTTAATGGCATCCATCTTAATGGTTATCTGGAGATTTAACTCATTGTGCTTTTACTTTGCACTTCCGTAATAATTAATAACATTGAGCAGCCTTTATTACCCCCATTAAATTTCATTTTTGATGCCATTTTCTTATTTTCAGATGGTTCACTGCTAATGTATATAAATAAGACTCATTTTTATATAGTGATCTTATACAATAAGCTCAGCAAACTTGCTCTAATAGGTATGTATTTTTGTATCTTCTTTAAGGTTTGTCATGTAAAAGATTCCATCTTCTGCAAAGAGTTTTATGTCTTTTTTTCTTTTTTAAAAAATAATCATTTAATTTTATTATTATTGTAATTTTTCCATAGGATGTGTACACTCACCAGACACACACACACACACACAGAGCAAGAGAGCGAGAGAGCAAGAGAGAGAAAGTGAGAAAGCAAGCTGCTAGGTCAGGGATTCTAACCGCGGCTGGTCATTGTAAGAGTTCACAGCCTTAACCACCACGCCACCTGCTGATCTCTATGTCTTCATTTTCGACTTGAATATTTCTAATTTATTTTTCTTCTTCTTTTTTTTTGGAGAGATTTTCACTGTAGGGCGCGTGTGCTCACCAGACAGACAGAGAGAGACATAGAGACAGAAAGCGAGAAATCACCCCCCAGGGGGGATGGTCACGCCGCAATCCCTTCTCCTCTATTCTCCTCTTGGGATCTTGGGCACACACGCACACGCGCCCGGCGTGAGTTTTAAGTCACTGGGTCCGGGATGCAAACCGCGGTCAACTACGTGGGAGTCCAGCGACATAGGCATTACGCTAACTGCTAGTTCCCCTAATTTATTTTTCTTAACTAGTTTCTCTATCTATAAACTCCCATGTAATGTTGTACAGCATTAGTAAAATGGGCATTGTTTTCTCCTAAACTTTAATCAGTCTTTCCAAAATAATCTTGATGTTAGTTGTATGTTTTTTTGTTTGTTTGTTTGTTTTGTTTTCTCTTTTCTTTGTTTGCTATTAGGGTGCATGTACTCACTGGAGAGACAGACAGAGACAGAGTGAAAAATCACCCCCTCCCAGGGGAGATGGTCACACCATAAGCTCTTCTCCTCCATTCTTATGAGATTTTGGGCATGCATGGATGCACACGGACCTGGCATGGTTCAAGCTGCTGGGTTCAGGACTGAACTGCAGCCATCTATGTGGAAGTCCCAGGCCTTAACCACCATGTCACATACTAGCCCCTGTTGTGGAGTTGTTTGGTTTCATAAATATTCTTTGTCAGAAAGAGAAAGTGTCATGGGGAAGGCTCCAATGGTGGCTGCAGTGAGGGCAGCAGGGGCGGCCATCCCTGAGCATCTGCCTTGGAGCCTGGGCCCCCTGTGCCCGGCTACAGTGGGCAGGACTCAGAAGTAACTGGCAGACATCACTTTAGACTCTCCACCTAACTGCAGTGCTGGTCCCAATGGAGAAAACATCTATGAATGGGGATCCACCATTCTAGGGTCTCCAGGATCCCTGTATGAAGGTGGTGTGTTCTTCCTCAATATCACTTTTACACCAGAGTATCCCTTCAAGCCTCCAAAGGTCACATTTTGGACAAGAATCTATCACTGTAATGTTAACAGTCAAGTAGTAATTTGCTTGGACATATTGAAAGATAACTGGAGTCTAGCACTAACCATTTCTGAGGTCCTCCTTTCTATCTGCTCACTTCTTACAGACTGTAATCCTGCTGACCCTTTGGAGGGAAGCATTGCCACTCAGTATATGACCAACAGAGTGGAACATGACCCAATGGTCAGACAGTGGACCAAGAGATAGGCTACATAAGTTGGTTTTGACAGTTCTTACATTATTTGTCTGTCACGGAAGAGAGCTTATGATTTTGAAGGGGTGGGGGAGGGTGGCAGTTGGAAAAAGAGTAGAGTATTTCTATAACAGATATTATCTGGCCTTATTTCCTAAGATTTTGTTATAACTTAAGGTATCCTGCTACCATAGATGGAATTGGTAATAGCAACTTTAAAAACTGTCATTAGTTCTGCAATATTGGTTGAAATGTAATACAGAAAAGAATGTACATTTAGACATTGGGTTCAATTGCTATGTCTGTATATTTAAACAGCTTAATTTTGTATAGGTTACACACATGGTCACTTATGTAAAAATCCCTCTAAGACTACATGACCTTTTTAAAAAAATAAATTGGAATTTGTTTTACCTTCTTGCAAGGACACATTGATATTTAACAGAGTTTTTAGAGACTGTGATCTCATATATATAAAATGGACACGTGACCATAAGACCATACAGGAAATGAGTAGTTAATGAATTCTATTTTATATGCCAATCTACTTTATTGTAAAAAGATTAAAGGTTTGAATCAGAACTTGTGAAAACCTGTAGTGAGATACCTTATGCCGTTAACTCTAAGGCATGGAGTAGAAGTCGCTCAGTGGATTGGTTATCTGTTGTGGACTACTTAAGTCTGCATTTGTTACTCTGCTAATAAACATTATAAAAAGAGAGTTTCCTTCTAATCCTAGTATGTTAAATGTTGTTATTATTAAATAGTGTTGAAATTTTGTCAAATGTTTTTCTGTATCCATTAAAATGATCCTGTAAATTTCCCTCCATCATTCTATTATTAGTGCACTGATTGATTTTCATGTGTGAATTCAACTGTACGTTTAATAAATTCCATGCATACATGGAGTATATCCTATTGACATGTTGCTGGAGTAGGTCTACCAATATTCTGGACGGGACTTTTGCAGCTAGAGTCATAAAATCTCTCATTTTACAAACTTATGTTCATGAGATTGTAGAAACTTGTTTGTAGTTTTCTTTTCAGATGTCTTTACCTGGGTTTGGCATCAGGGTAATATTGTCCTCATAGAATGAGTTAGTGTTTCATTTTCATCTATGATTTGGAAGAATTTCACAAAGATTAAAGTTAATCAAAGTTAATCCACTTCAAGTGTTTTTTTTTTTTTTAAGAATTATTTTATTTAACTTTCTTTCTCTCTCCTTCCTTCCTTCCTTCTTTTCCTTTCCCTTCCTTCCTTCCTTCCTTCCTTCCTTCCTTCTCCTTTCCTTTCCTTTCCTTTCCTTTCCTTTCCTTTCCTTTCCTTTCCTTTCCTTTCCTTTCCTTTCCCTTTCCTTCCTCCCTCCCTCCCTTCCTTCCTTCTTTCCTTCCTTCCACCAGAGAGGGATACAGTGAGAGAGAGAGAGAGAGGGAAAGTGAGAAAGCAAGCCACCAGGTCTGGCATTTGAACTGCGGTCAGCCATGTGGAAGTCCAGTGCCCTTCCCTACCATGCCAGCTGCCAGCCCCTCAAATGTTTGACAGAATGCACCAGGGAAATGGGTTTTTCTTTGTCAGAGATTTTTTTTTTTAATATAATTACTAATTCAAACTTCTCACTGTTACAGCAATATTGAAATGTTCTATTCTTATTTAGAAGTTTTGGTGTTGTAATTCTAGCAATTCTAGTTCACTTAGGTTACTTCATTTCTTGGGATACAGTAGTTTATAGTGATCTCTTATAATCCTTTCTTTTTCTTTTTTTTTTTTTTTTTCTGTAAGGTCAATAAGAACGCTCCTGCTTTCATTCCTATTTTAGCCACCTGAGTCTTCTCTAGTCATTCTAGCTAAAGTTTTATCAACTTTGGCTGATCTTCTTAAAGAATCAAATTTAAGTTCTGCTGATCTTTTTTCAGTTCTCTACTTGGTTTACTTACACTCGCATCTTTATTATTTTCTTCAGTGAATCTGCTTTGTAATTAATTTCCTCTTCTCTTTTTAGTTTGCCCATGTGAAAGATTAGGTTAATGATTTGAAATTTTAGTTTTTTTTTTTTTTTACCGTAGGCATTTACTGCTATAAATTTCCTTCTGAGCTCTACGGATACTGCACCACATAAGTGTTTTTCCCCCCATTATCTCAAAAGTATTTTTAAATTTATATTGTGATTTCTTCTTTAGAGCATTGCTTATTTACAAGTATGTCATGTAATTTCAACATATTTGTGAGTCTTCCCCATTTCTGACCATTACTGATTTCTAATTTTAAACTACTGTGGTTAGAGACGATATAATGTATGACTTAATCTTTTAAAATTTATTGAGGCTTGTATTGTGGGCTAATATGGCCTATTCTGGAAAATGTTCCATGTACTTAAGAAGAATGTGTGCTTGCTATTTTTAGACAAAGTGTTCTACAGATATCTGTGAGGTCTAAGTGGTATATACTATTGTTCTAGTCTTCTACTTACTTTCTTTATGCTTTTCTGTCCAAGTATTTTATTACTGAAAGCAGAATACTAATGTCTCCAACTACTATATTTGAATTGTCTATCTCTCAGTTCTGTGTGTTTTTTGTTTGTTTGTTTGTTTGTTTGTTTGTTTTAGGTTTTTGCCAGAGGGCATGTGTGCTCACTGAGAGAGACAGAGCAACAGTGACTGGGAAAGTGAGAAATCACCTCCCAGGGAGGAATGGCTTCTTCTCAACTCCTCCTCATCCATTCCCTTCTTGGGATTTTGGGCATAGATTCACACATACCTGGCATGACTTTCAAGCTTCCAGGTCTGGGTCTTGAACCATAGTTGGCCATGTGGGAGTCCAACACCTTAATCAGCCTATCTCCTGCTGGCCCCCAGTTCTGCACATTTTTGTTTAGTATACTTTGGGGCTCCTTCTGAAGTGTATATATATTTAAAATTGTGAAATCCTATTGACTGGTCATTATTAAGTAATATTCTTCTTTGTCACTTTAAGAATTTTTATGTTAAAGTCCATTTGGTCAGATATTAGCAGCATAGGCATTCCAGTTTCCGTTGAGTTGTCTATTTGCATCTTTGAATCAAACATATATTTCCTGTAAAGCTTATAATTGAGTATCTGTGTTTTGTTGTTTGTTTGTTTTGCTTTTTTGTTTTTTCGCATGCACTCACTGGAGAGACAGAGAGAGGGAGAAAGTGAGACATCAGCCCACAAGGAGGACCCTGTGGCTTAAACTCATGCTGGGTGCACGTGCATGCATATCCAAGATCCCGAGAGGAGAATGGAGGAGAAGGGACTGTGGTATGGCCATCCACCCGGGGGGTGATTTCTCACTTTTTGTCTCTCTGTCTCTCTCTGTCTTTCTGGCAAGTGCACGTGCCCTGTAAGAAAAAATACTTTCAAAAAAGAAA
>NW_006160114.1:7154075-7160455 GCF_000334495.1 Tupaia belangeri chinensis | reverse complement strand
AGACAGAGAGAGACATAGAGACAGAAAGCGAGAAATCACCCCCCAGGGGGGATGGTCACGCCGCAATCCCTTCTCCTCTATTCTCCTCTTGGGATCTTGGGCACACACGCACACGCGCCCGGCGTGAGTTTTAAGTCACTGGGTCCGGGATGCAAACCGCGGTCAACTACGTGGGAGTCCAGCGACATAGGCATTACGCTAACTGCTAGTTCCCCTAATTTATTTTTCTTAACTAGTTTCTCTATCTATAAACTCCCATGTAATGTTGTACAGCATTAGTAAAATGGGCATTGTTTTCTCCTAAACTTTAATCAGTCTTTCCAAAATAATCTTGATGTTAGTTGTATGTTTTTTTGTTTGTTTGTTTGTTTTGTTTTCTCTTTTCTTTGTTTGCTATTAGGGTGCATGTACTCACTGGAGAGACAGACAGAGACAGAGTGAAAAATCACCCCCTCCCAGGGGAGATGGTCACACCATAAGCTCTTCTCCTCCATTCTTATGAGATTTTGGGCATGCATGGATGCACACGGACCTGGCATGGTTCAAGCTGCTGGGTTCAGGACTGAACTGCAGCCATCTATGTGGAAGTCCCAGGCCTTAACCACCATGTCACATACTAGCCCCTGTTGTGGAGTTGTTTGGTTTCATAAATATTCTTTGTCAGAAAGAGAAAGTGTCATGGGGAAGGCTCCAATGGTGGCTGCAGTGAGGGCAGCAGGGGCGGCCATCCCTGAGCATCTGCCTTGGAGCCTGGGCCCCCTGTGCCCGGCTACAGTGGGCAGGACTCAGAAGTAACTGGCAGACATCACTTTAGACTCTCCACCTAACTGCAGTGCTGGTCCCAATGGAGAAAACATCTATGAATGGGGATCCACCATTCTAGGGTCTCCAGGATCCCTGTATGAAGGTGGTGTGTTCTTCCTCAATATCACTTTTACACCAGAGTATCCCTTCAAGCCTCCAAAGGTCACATTTTGGACAAGAATCTATCACTGTAATGTTAACAGTCAAGTAGTAATTTGCTTGGACATATTGAAAGATAACTGGAGTCTAGCACTAACCATTTCTGAGGTCCTCCTTTCTATCTGCTCACTTCTTACAGACTGTAATCCTGCTGACCCTTTGGAGGGAAGCATTGCCACTCAGTATATGACCAACAGAGTGGAACATGACCCAATGGTCAGACAGTGGACCAAGAGATAGGCTACATAAGTTGGTTTTGACAGTTCTTACATTATTTGTCTGTCACGGAAGAGAGCTTATGATTTTGAAGGGGTGGGGGAGGGTGGCAGTTGGAAAAAGAGTAGAGTATTTCTATAACAGATATTATCTGGCCTTATTTCCTAAGATTTTGTTATAACTTAAGGTATCCTGCTACCATAGATGGAATTGGTAATAGCAACTTTAAAAACTGTCATTAGTTCTGCAATATTGGTTGAAATGTAATACAGAAAAGAATGTACATTTAGACATTGGGTTCAATTGCTATGTCTGTATATTTAAACAGCTTAATTTTGTATAGGTTACACACATGGTCACTTATGTAAAAATCCCTCTAAGACTACATGACCTTTTTAAAAAAATAAATTGGAATTTGTTTTACCTTCTTGCAAGGACACATTGATATTTAACAGAGTTTTTAGAGACTGTGATCTCATATATATAAAATGGACACGTGACCATAAGACCATACAGGAAATGAGTAGTTAATGAATTCTATTTTATATGCCAATCTACTTTATTGTAAAAAGATTAAAGGTTTGAATCAGAACTTGTGAAAACCTGTAGTGAGATACCTTATGCCGTTAACTCTAAGGCATGGAGTAGAAGTCGCTCAGTGGATTGGTTATCTGTTGTGGACTACTTAAGTCTGCATTTGTTACTCTGCTAATAAACATTATAAAAAGAGAGTTTCCTTCTAATCCTAGTATGTTAAATGTTGTTATTATTAAATAGTGTTGAAATTTTGTCAAATGTTTTTCTGTATCCATTAAAATGATCCTGTAAATTTCCCTCCATCATTCTATTATTAGTGCACTGATTGATTTTCATGTGTGAATTCAACTGTACGTTTAATAAATTCCATGCATACATGGAGTATATCCTATTGACATGTTGCTGGAGTAGGTCTACCAATATTCTGGACGGGACTTTTGCAGCTAGAGTCATAAAATCTCTCATTTTACAAACTTATGTTCATGAGATTGTAGAAACTTGTTTGTAGTTTTCTTTTCAGATGTCTTTACCTGGGTTTGGCATCAGGGTAATATTGTCCTCATAGAATGAGTTAGTGTTTCATTTTCATCTATGATTTGGAAGAATTTCACAAAGATTAAAGTTAATCAAAGTTAATCCACTTCAAGTGTTTTTTTTTTTTTTAAGAATTATTTTATTTAACTTTCTTTCTCTCTCCTTCCTTCCTTCCTTCTTTTCCTTTCCCTTCCTTCCTTCCTTCCTTCCTTCCTTCTCCTTTCCTTTCCTTTCCTTTCCTTTCCTTTCCTTTCCTTTCCTTTCCTTTCCTTTCCTTTCCTTTCCTTTCCTTTCCTTTCCTTTCCTTTCCTTTCCTTTCCTTTCCTTTCCTTTCCTTTCCCTTTCCTTCCTCCCTCCCTCCCTTCCTTCCTTCTTTCCTTCCTTCCACCAGAGAGGGATACAGTGAGAGAGAGAGAGAGAGGGAAAGTGAGAAAGCAAGCCACCAGGTCTGGCATTTGAACTGCGGTCAGCCATGTGGAAGTCCAGTGCCCTTCCCTACCATGCCAGCTGCCAGCCCCTCAAATGTTTGACAGAATGCACCAGGGAAATGGGTTTTTCTTTGTCAGAGATTTTTTTTTTTTAATATAATTACTAATTCAAACTTCTCACTGTTACAGCAATATTGAAATGTTCTATTCTTATTTAGAAGTTTTGGTGTTGTAATTCTAGCAATTCTAGTTCACTTAGGTTACTTCATTTCTTGGGATACAGTAGTTTATAGTGATCTCTTATAATCCTTTCTTTTTCTTTTCTTTTTTTTTTTTTTCTGTAAGGTCAATAAGAATGCTCCTGCTTTCATTCCTATTTTAGCCACCTGAGTCTTCTCTAGTCATTCTAGCTAAAGTTTTATCAACTTTGGCTGATCTTCTTAAAGAATCAAATTTAAGTTCTGCTGATCTTTTTTCAGTTCTCTACTTGGTTTACTTACACTCGCATCTTTATTATTTTCTTCAGTGAATCTGCTTTGTAATTAATTTCCTCTTCTCTTTTTAGTTTGCCCATGTGAAAGATTAGGTTAATGATTTGAAATTTTAGTTGTTTTTTTTTTTTTTACCGTAGGCATTTACTGCTATAAATTTCCTTCTGAGCTCTACGGATACTGCACCACATAAGTGTTTTTCCCCCCATTATCTCAAAAGTATTTTTAAATTTATATTGTGATTTCTTCTTTAGAGCATTGCTTATTTACAAGTATGTCATGTAATTTCAACATATTTGTGAGTCTTCCCCATTTCTGACCATTACTGATTTCTAATTTTAAACTACTGTGGTTAGAGACGATATAATGTATGACTTAATCTTTTAAAATTTATTGAGGCTTGTATTGTGGGCTAATATGGCCTATTCTGGAAAATGTTCCATGTACTTAAGAAGAATGTGTGCTTGCTATTTTTAGACAAAGTGTTCTACAGATATCTGTGAGGTCTAAGTGGTATATACTATTGTTCTAGTCTTCTACTTACTTTCTTTATGCTTTTCTGTCCAAGTATTTTATTACTGAAAGCAGAATACTAATGTCTCCAACTACTATATTTGAATTGTCTATCTCTCAGTTCTGTGTGTTTTTTGTTTGTTTGTTTGTTTGTTTGTTTGTTTTAGGTTTTTGCCAGAGGGCATGTGTGCTCATTGAGAGAGACAGAGCAACAGTGACTGGGAAAGTGAGAAATCACCTCCCAGGGAGGAATGGCTTCTTCTCAACTCCTCCTCATCCATTCCCTTCTTGGGATTTTGGGCATAGATTCACACATACCTGGCATGACTTTCAAGCTTACAGGTCTGGGTCTTGAACCATAGTTGGCCATGTGGGAGTCCAACACCTTAATCAGCCTATCTCCTGCTGGCCCCCAGTTCTGCACATTTTTGTTTAGTATACTTTGGGGCTCCTTCTGAAGTGTATATATATTTAAAATTGTGAAATCCTATTGACTGGTCATTATTAAGTAATATTCTTCTTTGTCACTTTAAGAATTTTTATGTTAAAGTCCATTTGGTCAGATATTAGCAGCATAGGCATTCCAGTTTCCGTTGAGTTGTCTATTTGCATCTTTGAATCAAACATATATTTCCTGTAAAGCTTATAATTGAGTATCTGTGTTTTGTTGTTTGTTTGTTTTGCTTTTTTGTTTTTTCGCATGCACTCACTGGAGAGACAGAGAGAGGGAGAAAGTGAGACATCAGCCCACAAGGAGGACCCTGTGGCTTAAACTCATACTGGGTGCACGTGCATGCATATCCAAGATCCCGAGAGGAGAATGGAGGAGAAGGGACTGTGGTATGGCCATCCACCCGGGGGGTGATTTCTCACTTTTTGTCTCTCTGTCTCTCTCTGTCTTTCTGGCAAGCTCTACTGGACTTTGAATCAATTCAGTGCCACCAATGCTTTACCTGGTAAAAATAGCTGAATACAATAAATACCTGGTTGTCCTTGAGGAGTGTATTTTGTACCCTATTTTGTATTTTTCCCAAAAGTGCTTTCTTGAAAGAGAGAAGACACATACTCCACAGGTTTATTATGAGGAGCAACTGAGACAATATTTGCAGTCTACATATACTAAGCACCCCAAAATGGTAGTTCACTTTTCTGTAAGGTACATATTGATACATCTTTATCTTATGCTCAATTAAATGAGAAAAAAAGATGCAGATGGCAGGTTTTGGTATTGATTTATGGAGCTCCATCTCAGACTGTTGTGGATTTGCAAGCAGTTCTGCATATTCATTACCTGTACCTGTAATCTGTGATAGTAGTTATGAACTATATACTATTTTCTTGGGGGGGAGAGATTTTTACTAAATGGCATGTGCGCTCACCAGAAAGAGAGAGACAGGGAGACAGAAAGCAAGAAATCATTCCCCCAAAGGGGAGTGGCCCCCCCACAATCCCGCCTCCTCCATTATCCTCTTGGATTCTTGGGCACACATGCACAGATGCCCGGCATGAGTTTAAGCCATTGGGTCTGGGACTCAAACCGTGGTCGACTACATAGGAGTCCAGTGGAGTCGCCATTACACCAACTGCTGCTCCCAGTTATGAACTATATACTATTTTTATTGTTGTTGGAGAGGTTTTTTTTTTTTTTTTGCTATTGGGCGCGTGTACTCGCCAGAAAGAAAGAGAGAGACAGAGAGACAGGACGCGAGAAATCACTCCCTGGGGGGATGGCCATGCCACAATCCCTTCTCCTCCATTCTCCTCTCAGGATTTTGGGCACGCACGCACACTAACGGGGCATGAGTTTAAGCCCTCAGGTACAAGACTCGAACCGTGGTCAACTACATGGGAGTTCAGCGACATAGCCATTACGCTAACTGCTGGTCCCTGAACTATATACTATTAACCAAACTAATTTTTTTCCGAAGCATGACCCAATTTGTTCAATTTCATGTAAAACTACAAAGATCAGAAAACTGGGATAAAGTAGTAATATATATAGCAAACTCTTTTGAGACTTTCCATTTGTGTAAAAGGAGACGTGAAAGTATCGGACTCTAGAGACTAAAAAAATTGCCCTATATATAGCTACTCGGGAAAAAAAAAAAAACAAAGATTCTATAGATACCAAGTTATTCCTGGATTGGTCTCATATTCAAGGTATCCTGATATCCATAATTAAGGGATTTGGATTACATATGACAGGCCACGGTTTGAATTCCAGTCCCAGCAGCTTGAAAAACACACCAAGAGGGGAACCAGCAGTTAGCGTAATGGCTATGTCGCTGGACTCCCACGTAGTCGACCGCGGTTCGCGTCCCGGACCCGGTGGCTTAAAACTCACGCCGGGCACGTGTGCGTGTGCGCCCAAGATCCCGAGAGGAGAATGGAGGAGAAGGGATTGCGGCGTGACCATCCCCCCTGGGGGGTGATTTCTCGCTTTCTGTCTCTATGTCTCTCTCTGTCTGTCTGGCGAGCGCACGCGCCCTATAGTGAAAAATCTCTCAAAAAAAAAAAAAAAATAATAAAACACACCAAGAGCATGTGTGTTAGTGCCTCAAATCCCAACGGGATGCAGAAATGGAAGAGAAGGGCCCTGCGCGGCTCCCCTGGGCCCGCGCCAAGGCTGCGACTGGCGGCGGGTCCTGCGCGGGCCCTCCTGGGCCCTGTGCGGCCCCCCAGGCCCCGCGGCAAGGGG
>NW_006160114.1:7124020-7153175 GCF_000334495.1 Tupaia belangeri chinensis | reverse complement strand
TGGATGCCAGGGACAATGGAGGAGGAAGATGGGACATAGCAGAGGGTGGGGGATGGGGAATCAGGGATGGCAAGACAAAGGGCAAGGTATGCAGGATGTAAGAATTGGAAAATTATTTGCTGAGAACATGTATGTTGATGTGCTTGATTGAACCAATGCACAGTGTATTTTGGATGGAAAATTCATTGGTGTGTTCTGATGGTGTATAGTGAATTAATGTAGAAAATAAAAAAAAAAAGAAATGGAAGAGAAGGGATTGCAGTGTGATCGCAGTGTCCCACTGGGCAGTACTCTCCTGCTCCCCCCTCTCTCTCTGACTCTCTGCCCTTCTCAGGCGAATTTACACATCCTATAGTAATTTAAAAAAAAAAAAAGTAAATTAGTCTCTTAAAATATTAAATCTTTCCTAGAGAATAAAATTTATCAATTATTCATAGTTTTGGGTCAGCTAAGTATATGCACATCTATTGGGTAAGAATATAATCAAGGGACTAGCAGATAGCATAATGGCTATGTTGCTGGACTCCCATGTATTCGACCACGGTTCAAGTCCCATACCTGGTGGCTTAAACTTACACCAGGCACATGTGTGTGTGTGCCCAAGATCTCAAGAGAAGAACAAAGGAGAGGGGACTGCAGTGTGGCCATCCCCCCCCACCCAGGGGGGGATTTCTCGCTTTCTGTCTTTCGTCTCTCTGGTGAGTGCATGCAAAATCTGTAGCAAAAGTATCTCAAAAAGAATATAATCAAACCTATCCTTTGTCCATTTAAGATTCACTATGGGAAATAAAGTTTTGATTGGGTAAGAAGTAGAGAGAAGGAAGAAAAGTCTAACAGGTAATTTTGGAACTTGAAATTACTATAGAAGGACTTCATGTGGAAAGGAGAGAGGCACTAAAGAGAGGGAAATTAGTATTGATTGAAAACCATCCGCTGGACTCCCATGTATTCGACCACGGTTCAAGTCCCATACCTGGTGGCTTAAACTTACACCAGGCACATGTGTGTGTGTGCCCAAGATCTCAAGAGAAGAACAAAGGAGAGGGGACTGCAGTGTGGCCATCCCCCCCCACCCAGGGGGGGATTTCTCGCTTTCTGTCTTTCGTCTCTCTGGTGAGTGCATGCAAAATCTGTAGCAAAAGTATCTCAAAAAGAATATAATCAAACCTATCCTTTGTCCATTTAAGATTCACTATGGGAAATAAAGTTTTGATTGGGTAAGAAGTAGAGAGAAGGAAGAAAAGTCTAACAGGTAATTTTGGAACTTGAAATTACTATAGAAGGACTTCATGTGGAAAGGAGAGAGGCACTAAAGAGAGGGAAATTAGTATTGATTGAAAACCATCCCTGTACTCCATCCAATTATCTATTATGAGAAAGTTCTAGAACTAAGCAATTATGTTCCATGTAAACAAGAATCCACATATTAGCAATTCATTTAATTATCACTTTAAATTGTGACTTGGGTCTGAAAACTTCAAATATATGTAGCAGCAGATTATTATATTAATCTACCACAAACTTCTTAGAATGAAATAGGAAAGTTATTTTATTTCTTAGAGGGGATTAGAAAAAAATGACCCAGTTTATGGCCATATTTATGTTGGCAGTTATGAGTAAGACGCCAATCATTTTATGTCACTAGTAAGATCAGGGAATTAGGGTATAATTAGTGGTGTGCATCAAGAGTCCTGATCACTTGCAAAATATACTTAGTACTAACTTAAACTTACGAAGTTGTATTGACTTAGTATGTACTAACATGTCTAAGTCTCACTCAGAGATACTGATTCCACAGGTCTGAAGTAACACGTTAGAATCTACATATTAAATAATTACCCTGGTTATAATGAAGCACATCAAAATTTGAGGACGACTTAGTTAAAAAAGTGTGAAAAATGGTAGAGTTTGGATTTGATTTCACAGCATCATTCAGTTGCACAGTCACAAATCTGACACTTCTTAAACTACCTCAGAAATAACACTGACAGAAAGATTACGGACAGTGCACACACTTGTCTTCCTTTGTTAGGTTATGGTCATTTCTAAGTCAGCCCCCAGGGTTCCTATACTAATTCAGTCGCTTCTGTTTCTGGATCATTTGCAGAGAGAGGTACTCCTAACCAGTTTATAGGCCAGAAACATCAATTTATAACAAAGTTTCTGCTTGTCTCCTTTCCAATCTATTTGTGACTTGGCTGCTTAGCTATTACCTTTCTTCTGTGTAAAATTAATTTCAGTACGCTAATGCCCTTATGGAAGATTTAGGTAATTTATTCATCCTTTAGTTTAATCTAGGTTTATAAATGACTACTCACAGAATAGGAAGGTAGGTTAAGACTGCTTTAAGACACATAAAGTATAGCACTGGGATATTAAATTAGACCACTGGCTTTTATGTTATGCCCTAAAGTAAAACATAAGAAATAAGAAATATATTTTATATCATAATCCCACATACATTTCAGCAAACAATAGCTACCTGAATAACAGGCAATTTAAGCAATTTCTTTGTCATTCTTCACTCTTTCTTTTCTTTCTTTTTTTTTTTTTAAGGTTTTTGCCATAGGGTGCATACACTTGTCAGAGAGAGAGAGAAAGACAGACACAGAGAGGGAAAATGAAAAATTCTCCTCCCTCCCCAATCCCCACCTGGGAAGATGGCCATGCCACAATCCCTTCTTCTTCATTGTCCGCTCACAATCTGGGGAATGCACATACACTTGGCATGCTTTTCAAGCCACAAGGTCCAGGATTCAAATTGCAGCTGGCCATGTGAAAATCCAGAGCCTAATCGCCATGCCACCTGCTGGCCCCACATTCTTTCCTATTGTTGAAGATACTGACAGTGGGACCAGCAAATAGCATAATGGTTATGTTGCTGGACTCTCACGTAATGGACTGCAGTTCAAGTCTTGTATCCAGCGGATTAAAACTCATGCTGGCGTGTGCATGCGTACTCAAAATCCTGAGATAATGTAAAAGGGATTACAGCATGGCCATCCCAATAGGGGGTGATTTCTTGCTTTCTCTCTGTCTTTCCAGTGAGTGCATGTGCCCTCTACCAAAAATTTCTCTTAAAAATGAAAAAAGAAAGAAAATGTTGATTGATAGCAACCCACTAAACTGATTTCATGTCCTATTAATGATTAAGACAATAGCTTCAAAAATACTGGTCAGATTCCCTCCTCCTACAGTTACACCTAAGCTAAATAATCAAGCTTCTGGATTAATTTCTGGGATTCCAAGTAAATAGCTCAAAATTGAAACGTCTAGGAGAAGAGCAGCCAATGCTAACAGACATTAAGAATGTCTGAGAAGAGAAGGAATAGGACTTGTGAGCTGAAGACAATAGGTTCAAAATCAAAGATGTGGCAGGACCAAAGAGAATAAATGGCTTTCTCAGGCCATTTTATTCTTTTAACTCCTAATAATAGGGGTAGAGAAACATGCATCAATGCTCTGAAAAGAAAATGTAGAAGAAAAACTTCAAAGTGAAACAGGTATAACGGCACACACAGCTCCAGCATGTATAATACAATGATGCCTGGAAGACATGTACACTCTAGTATCTTTGGTAAATTTTTCCAGCGATTGTGTGCTCTCTGTGGTATGGTGCCTTTCTTAGAATAAAAGGGCTACCAATGTAGTTGAAAATACTATGAATACAAGTCCCAAACAAAGGCTTCCTTTTCATCAGTAATGTAACTTCTTATTGGTGAATCTACCAGAATGAACTGTAAGAACTAGAGGATTCATAAAATGTACATTTCTTTTAGGAAAAACTGGAGAGAAAGAACATATGACTCTTATTATTTCAACTGGTACGTAAGTAGCCATTACTTAGAAAGCCTCTGAATAGGCTATTTTTCACCACTCTTACTCTACTACATGTGCCTGTGTGTGTTAGTTGTGTATTAAATGTATGATAGACGAGGAAGTCAGGGCGCTATACTATTGAGATCACAGAAGACACATCTGTGCTCTTGGATAAGATATGTGAGGTACTCTACTTTCTCAACTTTATCCAGAGCCTTCAAAACCCAGTTCAAATGTCGCTTACATAAATAAATAAATACTACTAATAACAATAAATATTTCTTGAGTCCTTATTATGTGCCAGGAACATTGAAAAGTGTTATCAGGATAAGTGCATTATATTGAATCACCACAAAAGTCATGACGTGTTTTTCTATGCAGAAATGCATCATGACTTTTCCAACAACCTAACAGAATCTTTTTTGATTCTTATCTCATTTGATATCTTACTATTAGCACAATTACCTCCCTTATACTTCAAGAATGAAGAGATTAGGTAACTTCCCAAAGTCTCACAAACAGGTCATTTTAAGTCTGATTTGTTTGAGAAAAGTCATTAGTTTACTGTGTCTTTTTATAGGATGTTCAGAGAGTGAAAAAAGGCAGGACATTAAGAGGTGAGCATTTGTCCACTGAACAGTAACTAACTGAGGGTTTTCTTTGTGAATATGGAAATAAAATGTAAGCATGTAGTTTAGGTTAGTTATAGGAAGGTAAGGCCAGAAAAATAAAGGCCTTGGGAACAGCAGATGGCATAATGGTTATTGCTGGACTCTCACACAGTTCAAGTCCCGAACCCGGTGGCTTAAAACTCACACCAGATACATGTGTGTGTGTGTATGCCCAAAGTCATGAAAGGAGAATGGAGAAGAAGGGAGTGTATCCACCACGGGGAGTGACTTCTCTCTTTCCGTCTCTCTCTTCTCTGTCTCTCCAGCAAGCACATGTGCCCTGTAGCAAAAATCTCTCTTAAGAAAAAAAAAAAAGAAGAAAAACAAAGGCCTTATTGGTGGTGCTACATAGCTTGAGCTTTTGAAGTGATGAAGATACTGTAGTTGGCTATTTTTTTCCTATTTTTTCTTAAGGTCCAATTTATTCAGATATGATTTATATATAATAAAATTAGCCCTTCTTATATGTCCAGTTTTCTAAATTTTGACAAACCATCATTTCATGTAAACATAGCCATAATCACGAACATTTCAAGCACTCAAAAATGTTCCTGTGTGCCTTTTTCCTTCAGGAACCACTTATTATTCTTGTCATTCTGACTTTGCTGGAATGTCACATAAATGGAATCATATAGTACTTGTTTGCTACCCAGCTTCTTTCACTTCACATAAATATTTTAATACCATGTATGTTGCTGTGTATATAACTAGCTTATATCTTTTTAACTTCTTAGTAGTATTCTATTACAATGATATATCACAACTGAATAGATTTTTGGGTAAATTTCAGCCTTAGCTTCTGAATAAAGCTACTATAAATTTTCATATATAGGTCTTTTTGTAGACATACATTTTTATTTCTCTTACATTTTTATTTCAAGCAAATATGAAAGCTTGGAATTACTGGGTCATATATTAAGTATATATTTAATATTAAAGATACTGATGAAATTATTATCTAGTGTATATACCATTTTGTACTCCCCTCAGCAAGGTACATGAATTTCAGTGGCTCAACATCTTCACGAAAGCTTGGTATTGAAAATCTATTTAACTATACTCATTATAATAGTATACACTGTTATCTAAGTGTGATTTAAAGTTGAATTTCCCAAGTAAATAATATGATTTTTTTAAAATTTGTTGCTTAGCAATTGGTATTTCTTCTTTGGTGCAGTGTCTGTTCACATTTTTTACCAAATTTAGGTAGTGGATCTTTTTATTATTTATCTGTAAGTTCTGGATTCTCTTTTTCCTTTCAATGATTCATCAATCTTTAAATGAGTACCATACTCTCTTTATTATTATAGCTTTAGAACATATCTCCAAATTACACAGTGTAAATTCTCCAATTTTACTTTTTAATTATTTTGGCTAGTCTAGGTTCATTGATTTTTCACTGAAATTTTTAAATCAACCTGTCAATTTGCACCAAAAACAAAAACAAACAGCCTGTTACAATTTTTATCAGGTTTGTGTTGGGTCCATCAATTCTAGAACTAAAGCCTTAACAATGTTACGTATTTGCATGATTGAAGACAGTATATTTCTGCATTAATATATTTACAAGAATTTTTTTGGTGGGCCAGCAGGTGGTGTAGTGGTTAAGGTGCTGGACTCCCAAGTGCTCAACCGTGCTTCACATCTCGGATCTAGCAGCTTGAAATTCACACCAGGTGCATGTGTGTGTAGGCCCAGAAAAGAAGGGACTGCACTGTGGCCATGCCCCGTTGGGTGGGGGGTGATTTCTTCCTTTCTGTCTCTATGGAGAGTGAATGTACCTTATAGCAAACAAGACAAAAAAAAAAAAAAAAAAAAAAAAAAAAAAAAAAAAAAAAAAACAACAACTCTAAAAAATTTTCTATTCGCAGAAATACTTAATAGTTTCTATACTAGTCTTTTATATAATGTATAATCTCTTTGAACATTTTAAACATACATCCCTAAATATTTCACATTTTTTGATACTTGAACAATGTATCAGTTTAATAAAATCAGACACTGAATTCAAGTGGTGAGTAAGACCATCCTTAGCATGGTTTTGATCAATGGGTAAGACTTTAGTTTTTTGCCATTAAGTATGATGTTAGCTTTATGTTTTGTTTTTTTTTTGGTAGATGCAACTTATCATATTGAGGGAATTCAATTTAATTTCTAATTTACTGAGTGTTTTTATCATGAATACATATTGAGTTTTAAATGCTTTTTCTCCATATACAAAATGACATTTATATTTTCTTTTTTAATGTGTTGATATGGTCTATTATACTGATAAGTATTTTTGAATGTTAAACCAACTTAGTAATTTTAGGATAAATAGCTCTTGTATATGATGGAATCCTTTTCATATATTGCTGGATTTAATCGCCAAATCTTGTTTTAAAAAAATACTGCACCAATGTGTATGGTGGCTATTGGTCTGCCATTTCATTTCTAATATATCTTTCTCTGGTGTTAGTATAAGGGTTATGATGTCTTATAAAATGAATTATAAAGTATTACTTATTTTATTTCTGGAAAACTTGAGTATAATTGGTATTATTTCTTTTAATTTGGTAGAAATATTTAAATATTTTTAACATGAAGTCTGCTGGTAAGTAAGTTAAGTCCCTGTTTTACTTACATTCTTTATAAGTAATACCCTTTTTTTTTTTTTTTCTTTAATTTGCTATGGGGTGTGTGCACTATCTTGGGCAGGTGGGAGGAGTGAGAGAGAGAAAGGTAGAAATCATCCCTCAGGATAAAATCACCCCCTCAACCCCCTCAACCATAATCCCCTTCTCCTCCATCCTCCCTGGGATTTTGGGCACACTTGCACACATGTCTGGCATGTTTTTCAAGCCACCAGGCCAGTGAAGTCAGCCACCTTAACCACCACACCAGCACCTAAACCACCACACCACTGGCTGGCCTGAGTAATCGTCAAAAATAAAAAATATGTAAAAATTTCATAATCTTTGTTTTTAAAATTATTTTATTTAACTTTATTCATTTGTTTATTTTTGTTTGACCAGAGAGGGACAGAATGAGAGTGAGAGCAGGAGAGAGACAGAGAGAATGAAAAATGAGAAAGCAAGCCATGAGGCCCAGGCCTCGAACCGCAGTCGGCCATGTGGGAGTCCAGTGACCTTACCCACCATGCCACCTGTCAGCCCTCCATATTCTTTTTGATATAGTGATAAATGTTACAAAAGTCTACCATCATTAAGACTTCAGTAAATTACTGGTTGGCACTTAAATATCAGAAAAAAACTGAACTGTTTAAATAATATAAAACTTAAAGACAAATTATGATTTTTACAAATAAAATTGTGTCCACATTTGGTTCATTAGATAATAAGAAACATAAAGACATTTTTTGTTTCCTAAATCTTAATTTCACACCCAAAAAGTATTTTTGGTTCTATTTTTTGTTTTAATCCTACACAATGTGCCTGTCCTTGTTTAGGTTCCATGTCCTAAAAGAAGTCTTTCGTACTCATTACTTTCCACTAAATTAGCTCCTTCTCCTTACGTCACTGAAATTTTCTGAAAAGTTCTTTACTCATGGTAGGGCATTTATACATGAAAGAGAGAGAGAGACATTCTCCACAGGGTATGGTCACACTATGATCCCCCTCCTCCAATTCTCCAATCCTTTGGATCTTGGCCACTCATACTTGTGACCCATGGGTGTGTTTCAGGGTGACCAAGGACGGCACTTGAACCTGGTTGTTACATGGGATCTAACCTCTTTTGAGCAACACTTTACTGCTATGTCACAGAGCCAACCCTTACATTTTTATATCAGTTATTTTACACTTAGTCTTATATTGCCTACGATAATTTTGAACATTTTTCTTGTACTTAAATAATTCTACTTCTTTACTGTAAGCTACTTGGAGATGAAGACCATGAGCGAAATGTATTTAAATCCCTCCTAAAACACCACATAATGAGTGTTTGAAATTTATTCAAGATTTGCTTCTTCATTTATGTATTTATAGTTTATATACATACACACATACATATATATTTAATAAAATATGTAAGTTAAATATATATACATATATATATATATATAAAAGTTAATATGTGTTAAAAACTTCAGAATATGTGTCCATGTATTATATTACCTTTGTAATAAGAAAATCATAACAAATTTTTCTTAATTCTTTTTCCACTGGAACTGTGGCTCTTTATTATAGACACATAATAAAAAGAAGTATTCTGTTTTTCAAGTGTTAATCTATACAACAGCAACTGAGGAATATAAACTGTCCATGTATTCTTTACAAAAGTGTGAATTAATCTGCTTAAACTCAGTGTTCCAAATTTCCCCTGGTATCTTGGAGAAAGTTCCTGAGCCTCACCTAGACTAGAATCCATGGCACAGGCTATTAGTATATTCTTGTCTTAACCAGGCTGCTCATCCTGTTCTTCCCTTCATCTCTCCCTTGTGGTGTACTCTTGGACTGGCCATACACACAGCTCATAAACCCTCCTGTTAGTCTGGTGCTTCCTATCACCTTTAATTCACATCTACCTGCATCTGTAATTTAAAACAACATACAAGCCACAAGTGCCAAGCCCAATTCTAGACTCCCCTGTTACTAAACTGATCATAGTTATCAAAATAGTATAGAATATAAAAGCTTTTTCATAAAGACATAGATTTTTAAATACTTAACTAGCCTCTACTTGCAACAAGTAAACCAAGAACAACAAAAAATTATCATGTCTCTAAGGTATAACAAACACAAAAAATATGGCACAAAAATGAATACACGAAAAATAGGAAACCTTTACCATCTGATTAACTTTTTTTAATACAATGAATCATGAGCGTTTTATGAAATATTACTTAACTGTCATCTAAGTCAAAATAATGTTGCTTAAAAAGAGAGTATATTTAATTTGTAAAAGAGAAAAACAAAAGAAAATTCAACACATATACATATATATGTGTGTGTATTCAATACATATACATATATATGTGTTTATATATATATATATATATATATATATACACACACACAGACTAATTTTAAAGATGATTTACAATGAAAATCAAATAAAATTTATAATCATTACATTTTAAAATATATTTCCCTATTAAAGTCTAATCATAATTGGGGCCAGCAGGTGGTATAGTGGTTAAAGCACTGGACTCCCACATGGCTAACTATGGTTCAAGTCCTGGACCTGGCAGCTTGCTTTTTCACTTTCCCTCTCTGTCTGACTCTCTGGTCAAACTGAAGAATAATAATAAATACACTGAATTAAATAAATAGTTCCTTTTTTTTTTAAAAAAAAGTCTAATCGTGGGACCAGAAGTTAGTGTAATGGCTATGTTGCTGGACTCCCACGTAGTCAACCATGGTTCAAGTCCTGGATCCTGTGGCTTAAACTCATGCTGGGTGCGCGTGCGTGCATACCCAAGATCCTGAGAGGAGCATGGCGGAGGGAGAAGGGACTGTGGCATGGCCATCCGCCCGGGGGGTGATTTCTCACTTTTCGTCTCTCTGTCTCTCTCTTTCTGGCAAGCACACACTCCCTATAGCAAAAGCAAAAACAAAAACAAAAACAAAAAACTCTCTTAAGAAAAAAGTCTAATCGTTATTAAATGAGACTTAATTTTAGCTTTATATTACTTTTTAAATTATTACTATTCAAGTTTATGCTATATATCAGAAATAACATTTAAGATCTACATAAGTCATTTTATATAGGTGCAATATCTTTTCTAATTATAAATTTCAGTGTTTAATAACTTATTTAATGTATAAAATGAATAAAAGTGTATTAAGAAAAAAGTATAGATCAGGCTCCACATGAAAAATGTATAAAAAAGGAATTTCCGTTTCCTATGAGTTTTCAAAGATTCTTCATTCAAAACTAAATCAGAATGTCAACTTGAAGAAAAATGTTTCTCAGTGCCAGGCTGTGGCTCAGTGGTAACACAACTGGACCAACAGTGGTAGCAAAACTGGACGCACATGCAAACTCTGTGGTTTGTGAGCTCATGATACAGGCCAGTTGAGACAGGATGCATCACTGTGTAAAGACTCTGTTGAGGATGCCTGTCTCTTTATCTCTCTCCAATGAAAAAAAATAAATAAATTTAAAAGTTAGCTTTAAAATTATATTTATTTATTTATTTTAGGTTTTTGCCATGGGGCATGTGCACTTGTAGAGAGACAGTGAGAGGCAAAGTGAGAAATCACATCCTGGGGGGATGGCCACACTGCAATCCCTGTTCCTCCATTCTCCTCTTGGGATTTGGGGCCTACACATATACACACCCAGTGTGATGATTCTCAAGCTTCCAGATCCAGTACTCGAACTACTTTCACTACCCTGTGAAAGTCCACAGCCTAAACCACCATGCCACCTGCTGGCTCCTAAAAGTTTCTTATCCTACAGTTTTGAAAGTTTGTTTTTTCTTTTTAAATACTGTTTTTGCCAAGTCAGAGATACAAGAGAAGCAAATCCAAGCAAACCAAAGCTTATTGGTTTAAATACTAAATAGCATTTGTTAAATTATACATTCAAGGTGAAGTCAGGTGGCATGGTGATTAAGGTGCTGGACTACCACATAGGTGACTGCAGTTCGAGTCCCAGACCTGGCAGCTTGCTTTCTTACTTTCTTTCCAGTCAAATTTTAAAATAATAATAATAAATAAAACTAAATAAATAATTCTTTAAAAAAAAGACATTCAAATCAAGGCCATGTAATCATTATAGAATTATAGTTAATGAGCCAGCAGGCAGTGTGGTTGTTAAGGTAACTGGACTCCTACATGGCCAACCACGGTTCAAGACCCAGACCCTGTGGCTTGAAAAACCACTCCAGGCACATGTGTGTGTATGCCAAAAATCCCAGGAAGAGAGTGGAGAAGGGGTTGTGTTGTGGCTATCCCCTAGGGGGCAATTTTTCATTTTGCCTCTCTATGCCTCTCTCTGTTCCTCCAGTGAGCACACATGCCCTATGGCAAAAACATTAAAAAAAAAAAAGGCACTTGGATGCAATATACTTTTCCTCTTAAAAATGTAAAAAATGCAAGCTATATATTTTCACCTATTCTAAAAAACAGTAAAACTTGGAATCTTGTGAGCCCTAGGTAAATTCAATGCTAAACATGTTCTCTCTCTTTGTATAGTGACTATTCAGTACTTATAACTATATTCTTTTAAAAGAGTGACAAATGTTTATTTTGGGCAATAGTTGATTTATTTCTAAATATCACTCAAATCCCATAATTTACAAAAGTCTTTTTTATTTGCCTTATTATTTAATTCATATTTTAATAATTTAAATTCCAATTATTATTGCCAGGATATTATGGGCAATTTTACATGCCATTAACCTTGCTTTGTTTTAATTATAAAGCTCCTTTGTTAGGTTCCTTGAAATGATCCAGTTTATGATCTCAGCCTGTCCTGGGGAATACTTTAATTCAGCTGCACATTCATCAACTGTTTTTGTCCTGTTAATTGTGGACAACTCCACAATTGCTTTCACCAGCTAGGATTGATGAATTGTATTCATGAGTATAGCAGTTAGTAGGATAAACATTTACAACAATTTCCACTTAAAGATTTTTATCTTTGTTCCCATAAGGGCAAATTAAAGACCAATAGTCCAACGATCAAGAGAAAGTTTTTCTTTTTTAAAATGATTCATTCTAAATCAATTGAAAAGTTAAGAAAAATATGATATATCCACACAAATGAGGTAAGAGTGTGAAGTATCTAATTTGCGCCCAGTGTATAGCAAACATTAACAAACAGTAGACAATGTGTCATTACTGTAAATGTATCCCAACTACATAAATAAGACACCTTTTTGAACCTGAGCTCACAGTCAAATGGGTGAAAGAAAGATCTAAGTTGAAAGCAATGGCAAACTAAAGGTAGGAACCAACAAAATTCTCAATATATATTTTATTTTAAAAGAAAAATAAATACCACTACTTTTTGAGCACCCCTGTTGTAGCTCCTGTAATAGATGTCAAAAAGGTTTGCGCCTTTCTTAGTTTCTTTGAAGATTTCTGAACAGTCTACAGTGATGAAATAAGTGTTACAGACATTATGCTACATGCCTAGAGTCTAAAAGTGTATCAACACTCAGTACAAGTGATATACCTATGCTACTTCTTACACAAACACTATGGAAATAGCCATAAAAACTACACCACAAATAGCTGAATTGCTAAGAGAACCCAGGAAAGCACCTAGTCTGGAATGGAGACAGGGAGTGGTTGGTATTCAGTGAAGAGTTAGTTTTCTCTAAAGTAAGAGAAGTGAATGTCTTAAAGGAAGTGTCGGTCTTTACACTGTGGAGTGCTGGGGAAAACATACACTATCAAAGAGAGCAACTATAATCGAGCTGTCTGGCAAGCCCAGGAAGTTTGTCTTTCCTCTTCTCTGCTGTTCTACACTGGTTATGTCCCACCTCTACTCTTCTCAAATATGACATGCATGTCCCCATTTTCCTATTACTCTCAGCAATGGCCTCACCTGCCATTTCATAGAGAAAACAGAAGGCATCATAAGAGAATTACTCTGAATCCTGCCACCAATTTGGCCTACATCATCTCATTCATTTACCTTGGTCTTCAATATCATCTTCTTTCATTCCTTCAAATTGGTTTCTTTCTATCAGCATTTAAAAATATACACATCTTCCTATAAAATACCTGATCCCCAAACTTACACCCTATCCATCTGCAGCAATCACTCTATTTTTCTCTTTCTTGTCTTAATTTCTATCTATTAGTAGAAGTACTTATCACAGACATTTCACCTACCACTTCTCACCTCACAACAAATTTGTGTCTGTCTCTACTACTCTAGGAAAATTGCCACTTGCTCCCAGAGCTCCTTCCACTTAGCTTTTGGCACATGTGCAACACCTGTAATTTCTTAATCTAAGATTGCTGCTCCCACTAGACTGTGAGTTCTGTAAGGAGAGGGCCTGGCTATCTAACAAGCCTCTTTAGCACACAGGTACTCAATTATGTTAAGTCTAAATGAGCTCACCAGGACTTCCTGTGACTGAATCCTGTGTTCTCTAATCCTCTTAAAAATCCTCTTCTTAGTCATTCATTCCCTCTCAAACATTCTACTCACCATCATTTTCTTTATTATTTCAAAAAATATTTGTGATTGTTAACTATATGCTAGGTACTCTTCCAAAATCCAGAGACACAGCAGCACATAAAACAGCAAATAAGCCACAAATTCAAAAGACAGTCCATTTTCGTGGGGGAGACAGATATAAACAAGTAAACAAAAAAGATGATCTGAAATGCAATGTTATTAAGTGTTAAAAGCAGGATCGTAAGCTGGGCAGGTAGCCCAGTGTTTAAGGTGCTGGAAACTCACATGGCTGACTATGGTTCAAGTCCTGGACCTGGTGGCTTATTTTCTCACTTTCCCTCGCTCTCTCTGGTAAAATTTAAAATAATAATAATAAATAAACAAACAAATAAATAATTATTTAAATAATGCAGAATCATGTCATGTGGATGTAATAACTCAACAAGACGCTCAGACGAGACATTGTGAGAGGGTGACCGTTAAGCTGATTCCTAAAAGGTATGAAACAATCACATGAAGAGCATTCTCAGCAAGAACAGCAGTGAAACTTGGTCCCAGGTTCTCCACTTGATGTACGCATTCTCCCAGAGCATCACATCTGTATCCTTTCCTATGATTCACTATAGGCAAGCTGGAGACACCAGCATTTAAATCTCTATTCCAGCTCTCTATTTAGAGAGCCCAAGACCCCCATGCCCAGATATCTCCCCAATACCTCTACTTGAAGAGCCCCTTTCACAAGGGCTACATACATAACTATACTTATAAGTTACTGAAGCCAGAAATCAAGTTGTCTTTGAATCCTTCTTACTCTTCTTCCATTCAATCTATCAGCAAGCCTACTGACTTAATTTCCAGAAGACACCTTGAATTTGATCACTTCCTCCATTCACATACACACTATTAGGTTGTGACACCATTTCCTGCAAGAGGATTGTTGAAACCTCACATCAGTATCCCTGTTCAAGTCTTGTGTCCCTGAAATCCAGTCACCATATTGCAGACTATGCCTCAATCTATTTAGTTACTTTCCAGTGCCTTTAGCACAGCTTACAAATCCTGTCATAACATGGAAATGACACTGAAAATGACCCTTGCTATGAAGACAAGACCCTTGCCTCTACATGGCTGGCACACAATAGGCACTTAAATAGCAGCTGGAGACTGAAAAGGGCTCTCTAATAGTACGTCTTGCTATCTCTTGTGGCCAGGCCTTTGTATTACCTATAATTCTCTCTGCCCAGAATTTTATTCCCCTCTTATTTTTTATTACCTGGATTTCTCTTGATCATCTTTCAGGTTTTATATAACACAATATGGTATTCCCTTTGGGTAGGTACTTTTTTTTTTGGAGAGGTTTTTGCTATAGGGCGCGTGCGCTCACCAGACAGAGGGACAGAAAGCGAGAAATCACCCCCCAGGGGGGGGATGGCCATACCGCAATCCCTTCTCCTCCATTCTCCTCTTGGGATCTTGGGCACGCACGCACACATGCCCGGCATGAGTTTAAAGCAACCGGACCGAACTGCGGTCCACTACATGGGAGTCCAGCGACCCAGCCATTACGCTAACTGCAGGTCCCCCCGTTTTTTGTTTTTTGGGTTTTTTTTTTTGAGAGATTTTTGCTATAGGGCGCATGCGCTCACCAGAAAGAGAAAGACAGAGAGATTGAAAGTGAGAAATCAGCCCCCAGGGGGGATGGCCATACTGCAATCCCTTCTCCTCCATTCTCCTCTCAGAATCTTGGGCATGCATGCACACGCACCCAGCGTGAGTTTAAACCACTGGGTCCAGGTCTCAAACCACGGTTGACTACACAAGAGTCCAGCGACATAGCCATTACACTAACTGCTGGTCCCCAGTAGGTACATTTTTTGAAAACTCTGAAACTTTCACCACTTGGTGGAATGCAATGCCCTAAATGGAGTTAGGTACTCTGCCTGATGATTGCTTTAATACCTAATACCACCTTTATCATGGAATCCTTGTATTATTGCACATGCTTGTTTAAAGTTTGCCTTTCCTCCAAAATTCATGAACATGTATGTCTTATTCACCTCCCTATTCCTAGCTCTTACAACAACAGTGCTTGGTAGTGGGTGCTGGACATCTGTTGTAGTCATGCATACACAATTTGCTCCTTTATACCTATTCATGTTTAAATTTTTATTCCAAAATCATCTTTATTTGAAGGAACATTGCTATGAAGAGTGGAAACACAAATTTAGGATGGCACATAAATAACATTATTGTGAGAACTTTAGAGAGTTTCATGGATTAAAAATTTTAAAACATTGTAACCCCTTTCTTTCTACTGAGTCATCAGAAGAGTCATGATGCATTTTTGCATAGAAAAACAGGAAAATGTTAGGACTTTTCCGACAACTCAATACATTTCAATTTCTCTTCTAATAAAATAGAAATTTCTAACTCTATCACTAAACAAAGAAACCATAACAGAAGTTTAAAACCTCTGATATTAGTAAATTTTCCACCACCCCCCACTTTTTGTTTGTTTGTTTTTGTTTTACTTTTAGGTTTTTGCTATACGGTGTGTGTACTTACTGGGGAGAGAGACAGAGATCATTACAGGGAAAGTGCGAAATTACCCCCCAGGGGGATGACCACACCACAATCCCTTCTCCTCCGTTCTCCTCCTGGGATTTTGGGCATGCATGGACACGCAGCTGGCATGACTTTCAAGTAGCCTGGTCTGGGCAGTCAGCCACGTGGAAGTCCAGTTGTTTTAACTGCCACACCACCTTCTGGCCCCCCCCTCCTCTTTTTTACCTTAATTTAAAGGCCAGAAGTTCAATTCTGTTAACTCTAGAAAAATAATTTTATTTTTGTACCTCACAGGTGAAATCAATAGCAATATTAGCGTATATAAGCACTGAAAGTTATTTCTAGAATTGACACAATGTTTAGCCTTGGCAAATACTATTTTTCTATTTTTCATTGCCTAAGAATGGATAATAATAACTTATCACTTCTTAATCACAATGAAATGTTTTAAGAAACGGCTGTTACATAAAAACTATTTGTGTTATAAAGGAAAATTGGTATTTTTCTTTTATCTTAGGTGCTGCAGTGAATGCAAAGCTTATTCTATATTTTAGACCTGTATAAATACAACTAAAAATGTTTAGGTCACAGAATGTCAAACTGAGAAATACACCAAAGATGGCTTGTTATTAAAAACTGAGGCTATTTCTCAGAATAAAATTTAGTAATGAGAAAATAGCAAATAATATTAAGCAACATTTAAGTTAATTTTAGTAATTAGATTGCTATACCATTTATTAAACTAATTGTCAAAGAATATTCTTTTATGACCCCATCTCTTGAAAAAGATAAATTTTATATATACTAGGTATTCTTTCCTTGTCAATCCACTTAAACAAGACCTTAAATAAGAAATAGATTATACCAAATATCAAGTATTTATTTTCTAAGGTGTTATATTATACATTCAATTCCATTCATATAGGATGCAGTTCTTGTCATATAGAAGTCATACGTATCTAATGGGGACAGCTATGTCTTTCTTAACGGTACCCACTGCCAAGAAAGCATTGCAGAAACTAGTTACAAACTATCATGAAGTAAGAAATGCAATAACAGATTCAAACATAATTTTATTTATTGCATTATTTAAACAGTGGTAGAAGTAAATACCTAAACGAGACGGTTAGGCTTCCTATACTTAACCTCTTTCACATTTTAGATGGACACAGAATGTATGACATAGTCTAATAAAGCTATTTGCATGAACTGAGAGGAAGCTGAGGGAGTAAATACCAAGCATTACCCTGAAAACAGATGGAGTGGCAGATGGGACCGCAGATTTGGGTCACTTGATCTGTGTACTACTTTACTACCCAGAAAGATATGGCTGAAATCTCACAAAAACCTTACAAAATTTATCCTTTTATTTCATACATGCATGTTTCTCAAAAAAATAAATATGGTTAAGATCTTAAACTATGTTAAAGTTTAATTTCCTGTGTAATGAATTATTTAACTAAAAGATATCTTCTCACACATTTCTGAAACAGATGGTAGGACAGAGCAGTTGCCCAGTGGAATAAAATGTACACTGACTAGTTGTCCAAAAATTGTAAAGTTAATTACCTTCCTTCATTGATGAGTTCAATAAATGCAAGTCCCGCATTCTTCTGAATAGAGTTTTGCCATTCCTAAAAGAAGAAATCGAACCAAATATAAGACAAATAAACATGTAAATCGAAATAGTATGTGACTTAAGGATCATATTGATGCTGTTGATAAATTCCACATATTATTTCTAAATTTCTTTACAATATTTTATAACAAATGTTATTTTGTAAGAATCAAATTATTAAATAGCACTGTATCACTTAGTTTAGAAGATGCTTTTGAATTCCCAGAAAATCTCAGACTGAGATGGAAAGCGAAATGGCAGGTAGAGGACTTTGAACTCAAAACTTCCTTCCAAAAGAGACCAAATGACCAGAACAGACCTAGTGTGACTATATTTGTGATACAATATTTGTGATAAAAACTCTGGTCCTGGGACCAACAGCTGGCTTAACGGTTATGTAACTGGACTCCCATGTAGTTGATTATGGTTCAATCCCCAGACCTGGTGGCTTAAAACTCATGCCAGGTGTGTGTGTGTGTGTGTGTGTGTGTGTGTGTGTGTGTGTGATTGGGGGGGGTGTCCAAAATCCTGAGAGGAAAATGGAGGAGAAGGGATTACAGTGTGGTCACCTCCCCATGGGGGGTTTATTTCTTACTTTCTGTCTGTCTCTCTCTCTCTCTCTCTGGAGAGCATACATACCCTATCACAAAAAACTCTCTTAAAAACAAAACCCAAAAAATTGTAGTTTCTAGTACAGTTGTAATCCACTGAGGTTATAAACTGAAAACTATGTATTCAGATTGATTCAAAAGTGAAATGTTCTACTTAGATGTACATTCCAAATGACTGATAGCAAGATAGAAAAAAATATTATGAATTCTCCTGAAATTTGCTTAAAATATTTAATGTTAAAACTATAGCTAAAAGGACCAATAGATGGCATAACGGTAATGTTGCTAGACTTCCACGTAAGTAGACTGCAGTTCGAGTCCCAGACCTGAAGGCTTGAAACTCACACTTGGTGAGAATTCGTGTGTGCCCTAAAATCCAAGAGGAGAATGGAGAAGGGATTGAGGCATGGGCATCCTTCCAGGGGATGTTTCATCATTTTCTGTCTATCTGGTGATTGCACTCAGTATACAGCCAAAATCTCTCTCTAAAAAAACAAACAACAAAAACAAAAACAAACTATAACTGAATACAATGTAATTTTTTTTGTTGGTTCAGATTAGAATATACCTATGATTCCTAGCAGTTCCATGGGGTCTATATCATCATTATGAACATAAGTGATTGTCATATAGTATACTGGCTTAGAAAAGCAGGGACCAACACTTAGCTTAATGGCTATGTCACTGGACTCCCATGTAGTCGACCATGGTTCGAGTCCCGAACCCAGTGGCTTAAACTCACGCCAGGCACGTGTGCGTGCCTGCCCAAGATCCCGAGACGAGAATGGAGGAGAAGGGATTGCGGCATGGCCATCCCCCCTGGGGGGGGTGATTTCTTGCTTTCTATCTCTCTGTCTCTCTCTGTCTTCCTAGCAAACGCATACTCCCTATAGCAAAAACCTCTAAGAAAAAAAGCATATTGCTTGCCTTTCATTCTTTCTGTATTCAGAATTTTAACTTTTTGCTTTGTTTCTTCTAACAATTTCAACTTTTTTTGAGTGTGTATGTGCATGTGTGTGTGTATGTATACACACAGAGTAGTGGTTTGAATTAAAAAATTTGTGTCAACCCTTAACTCTACCTCTGATCACATTCCCTTAAAGCTTTGCATACAAACTGGGAATAAATATGTTCCCCATAAGTGTGTACTTAGATGTGTAAATATTCTCTGCTCTAAGTAAATCTGTAAAGAATGAGAGAATAAGTCAAGAATCTAAATTTCTTAAGGAAAAACAATCAACAACTAGGCCAGAGAGGTATGGTGGGTAGCCCGAGGACAGAGCAAATCATCGGGTTCCAGTTATCATAACTTTTAAAGTAAATTTTATCCTAAGATTATCCAAGATTGCTATTATATTTATAGAACTTATTTAACCATTCAAATAATTTCTGGTGAAAACAATTGTAGGGGACCAGCCAATGGCATGGTGGCTGAGGTGGCTGGGTCCTACATGGCGGACTGAAAGTTTTGAGTCCCAGATCTGGTAGATTGAAAAACATGCTGGACATGTGTGTATGCATTCCCATGATGCTGAAAAGAGGGAGAAATGGAGGAAAAGGGAGTATGGATGATCATCTCTCATGGGTAGTGCTGCCTCATTTTCTTCCCCCTCCAGCAAGTGCATATCCCTCTAGTAAAATTAAAAATAAAAAAAGAAAAGATAACAATAGGAGATTCCTTTTCCTATGTTTTAATAAAATGACTTACTATCATTTAGTACCTTAGATACTCTTATTATATGTCTTACATTTACTGCAAACCAAGATCCCACAAATTTCTCATGAATTCTTGATGCATATGGTGATTAAAAAGAAAGAAAGAATGACTAAGAAAATCCTTAGCTAGGCATACCATCATAAAATTTTACAACACGAGAGTTAAGGAAAAGGCTAATGGGGGGGGGAGTTTATCAAAAGGATCAGGAACCAAGTGAAACTAGACTTCTCAATGGCAAAACTGGAAGACAAAAGGAAAAAATGCCTGCTAAATCATAAGTGTAATACCGTGAAAACGACGTGCAGTCAAATCATCAATAAAATATGAGAACAGAACAATCATGTTTTCAGACATGTATAAAAATTTATTTCTTATCCACTCTCATTTAAGAACTTGGATGGTGTGCTCTGCCAAAATGAGAGAATAAATCAAGCTGGAGAAAGAAGATTATGTTGTGACAGTCTCCAAATTTCAGGAAATAAAAAAAGAGAGGTTTATTTCTCGCTCAAGTTCTGTGCCCACTGTAAGTGTTCTACCTGACCTTAATCTGGGTGCTACACGGGCAATATAACCATTGTCTCAAACACTGCTGACAACCAAGACGGGCTTTCATTGTTTTGGGAAATGAAGAAAATACCAGTTTCTTTCACCAATAAATACTATATGAAAGAAAGTGACAACAAAGTATTTCTCACAAGGTAAAGTACATTTTCCCTCTAGGAAAATGTCAGGATTAAATACAGTTATTCTTAAAGCTTGTTTAATGATTTCTGAATAACAATTGTAAAAGTAGCACAAATCAAAAATTTTTTTTTTGAAAAGCCCAATCCCTTCTTATCCTATGTAAAATATTGTAAATAGTAGTGGGTAGTAAGTAAAAGTGAGTGAGTGTAAAGAAAAAGCAGAATGAGAAGATAAAGGATTCTACAGGAAAAATGTAAGGCATCTTCTCCTTTGGTTACCCCCAAGATATTGATGAAATTTTACTCCTATGAAAAAGAGCAATACTGTAACAAGAGTTAATGCTGGCAATGTGAGATATTTTAAAGCATGTGAAAAAAAATCATAATTTTAAATCTTAGAAAGGAAGGAATAAAGCTAAATCATTATTTTTAACACTTAACGTTATGTTTATTAACCTTAGAACACTGCTTCTGAAATATTTATATTTTTGTGCTAATCTATCTATACACATCTCACCAAGAAATCATAAATTCTTTAATAGAAGGAAGAATCTTATTTAATTTTATGCAAGTGTCTGGCATACTGTATATATCTAATACATTTTTATTGTTGAACTGAATTTAATCTTCACAAATCTATGGTATCACTTAAATCTGTGCTTCTCAATCCTGGAAAAACAAAAGTAACAGTATGAGAGTTGTCCAAAAGTACCAATTTCATAGAATAATCTTTAAGATAGGGCCTGTTACCCATTATATGGCTCAAGCTCCTCCTTAACGGTGTTTTTCTGTAAGTAACAGAATGCATGCCAGGAGTTACAATAAGGCCTCCAGTAAATACCCCAACCTGAACCAGTCTGAATCAAGATGGCACCTGGAATGACCACTACCTAAACTTCAAACTCATTACACCCCTGTGGTATGCATTAGCCTGTTAGGTGGTATAAACCTACAAGCCCTGTGATAGTTGACAATGTCCATGGTTACAACCAGATATGACTTTACAAGGAGAATAAACAGGTGGGCTTTGGAATTCCAGGAAGTCCTTCCCTCTTCTAGGAAAAGCTCTGAATATTCCTTCCCTGTATTATTCTGTCCTGTCCACTCATTACTCTATATGCTGTATCTTAAAATATCCAGGTCAAGACACATGAGAAGGTGATTTGAGAGCTGGGCTCCCACTTTTCCATCCGTTGGCCAGTGAATAAATCAGTTTTTCTTTTTCTTATAAATTAATTCCATGATAAAGAACAGCCAAAGACTCCAATTTTGGGAATAAATTAAAATTGGTAACAGATCCAAACATAAGGGTTATTTTGAACTTCTCAAATGATTTTAATGTGAAGTCAGCATTGAGAACCATTGATCTAGGTTATTTCTTTCTCTCAAGAAGACCACATGTAGGGACCAGCTTATGGTGAAATGGTTACGTCACTGGACTCCCACATAGCCAACCACAGTTGGAGTCCTGGACCCAGCAGCTTAAACTCATGCCGGGTGCATGCATGCCCAAGATCCCAAGAGGAGAATGGAGGAAAAGGGACTGAGGTGCCCATACCCCTGGGGGGAAGATGAATTTTCCCTTTTTATCTGTCTTTCTCTGACTCTCTGGCAAGCACAGGTGCCCTTTAACAAAAATCTCTAAAAAAATAAATAAAAGATGACAACATACATACATATCTCAAAGTTCTTAAGTTGCTGGCATAGAGTAATATATTGGGGTCATCAGAAAACTCATGGTGTATTTTTGCATAGAAAGGCATAGAAAAAACTATGTTCTGACTTGTCCAACAACCCAGTAGTTCTTAAGAACTGATGTCTATACTTTTCTTCAAATTTTTCAACTATTTAAACTCTCTTCTATTAATTTTAAAAATGATATACTACTGCATTATAATAGTATCATGATTTACATCTTAATTGATGAAACATCACCATTGCTAAATTCAGGACATTCCTAGAGTCCTTCTGAACATTTCATTTCCATAAATGGTCTTTTGCAAATTGAAGTGTTAATTAGATTGAAATGTGTACAAATTTAAGAAATTAGGTCAAGTAATATTTATTTTTTTGCACTGACACACATTTCTTTTCATTTTCAAAAGTATTTCTTAATTGTACATTATTATGAAACTAATTTCAGGAGTTTCAAAAGAGACTTAGGCAAAATATCAAAAGGGGAGATACACAGACGTTTATCACAAAAGTACATAGCACAGAGAAGGAACTAAGTGTTCTGACTGCTGAAGTACAAACTATGTTGAGAGTCAAAAAGAAGACTCGGGAGGACCTGGAAGAAAACTTTAACCCCAGATCTAGAGCTCTAATGATCTCTGACATACCGACTTAAGAGAAATTGCACTGAACTAGAGAAATGTATACATGAGAATACATGAAGGGGACAACAGTAATTCATCATTTCAACAAGGACAAGCTCCTGGCAAACACAGGAAAAGTGTATTTTTAAGTCTTATTTTTAAGCTATTCCAAAAAGTCTTTTGCCATTCAAGAAAATATACACATACACAGAGACTCACTCCTTTTCTGAAGAAAATGAACCACCATTTAAAAAAAGTTTAAATTAACTGTAGTGACAAAATTTTATCTATAGGGAAATGTATTTAACTTCAGGTTTGAATGCTTGCAGAGGGCTGCCAAGTGTTTGGACACTTGTCACCAAATTTTTAAGTTCTTGTATATGGATGCATAAAATTTCCTCAAGATGAAGGACTTTGTCAGGGAACTGGATCTCATGTTAAGGACCCTTTGAAACTAAATGCTTTGAAGACAAATAAGTTCCAGAAGGATGACAATGAAATCCCTATGTTCTATTCACAATCACTTTATGTTAGTGAGATGATCTAGTAGAAATCGCAGACCCAGAACATAACTTTTCCCCCATCAGTTTCTCCTCATCTATGTGAGCTTAAAGCATATTTCTCATTCCTCGTCTTTGTATACAATTCAACAAACTAATTTAATGTCCTTAGAGAGTCAATCCATCTTGAAATTTTTGAGAATATAAAAAATATTACAAGGGAAAAATAGGAAGGTAAGTTGAACAATTAAGTCTCTGGAACTCCAGAATTAATTTTGTATTTCCTATATCTTTAGTGTCTACTTATTAACTGCCAGTGAAAGAAGTAGATGTGTTCCTAAAAACTGTCACACTGAACAATTGGAATACTTATGAATTCTTATGACTAGAGAAGCTACTGATAATAACCACAAGGACTGAAGTGAAAGAGAACGATGTAGAGTGAAAAGACAGGGATGAGCAAAATTTTCAAAGTATACAAAAATTAAGAAAACAAATAAAAATACACCTGCAAAATATTTAAAGTATCATTTTATCATGTTTATTCCTTTTGTTTGAAAACATCCCATTAAAATCATTACAGGAAAAGTCGAATGTAAGAAATGAAAAATCAATGATCAGTCCAAAGAGATTACTGAGATGAAGGCCAATCATAGAAAAATCATTAGGCTATATGGAAATATACCTAATTGGTTCCTAAAACAAAAGTAAGTATATCATACAAAGATCTACATAACTAGGTTCCCCAGGATTTTGGAAGATTATTGTATTACATTAAGAACTTAACATACCTTTTATTACAAATATTCCTATGAATATACTTTATTTGTGTTTGTGGTTAGGGTCAAGAAAAGCCTACTGTTTTATGAAATATTTTTAAAGAAAGCATATTGTATACCTACTAATATATACAATATACATATTTGTAAATTACATTTGATGTGGATATTTCATTGCTGAGAAGGTTATTTTGTAAACAAGATAATACTTTTAGAGAGCATCTTGACCATTACAAATATACAAGTATGTATTTATATACTAAATCTGAGTTTAGAATGCTTATTATTTGATCTGTATATGTTTGGCATTTAAGAACATCTTGCTGGGTCACAGTCCTCTTGCCTCATCCTCCTAAGCAGCTGGAACCCCAGACTTACACTACTATACCCCGTTTATTAGGTTGGCTTGGAATTGAACCTAAATCTTTTAAATGGCTTCAGCCTGCAAAGTGACAGTTGTCTATTAAGTGCTACCGTGACTGGGCCATATTATTTGCTGAGAAAACATTTGCTACTAGAAGTGATCAAAACAAAACAATGATCATTTTAATAAATAAAATACAGGATATATTTCAGAATTTTAAGATTTCATAAAAATCTAGATCTTTACAAGATTTTAGGAATTGAGACTTTTTAAATTAAGAGCATAAAAATATAATTTTAAAGAAAGTATGTTGGGCATGTGAATGGCAGGTGGTAGAGACACTAGGCTGCCACATCACAGACCACAGGTCAAGTACTAGACCCACAACTTGAAAATCATGCCAGATGTGTCTGTGTGTTTGGCCCTAAAATCCCTACAGAAGAATGAAGCAGAAGGAACTGTAACATGGCCATACTCCGTGGATGGGGGGATTTTTCACGTTCCCTCTGTCTGTCTCTGGCAAGTGCACGTGCCCTAGAGCAAAATCTTTAAACAAACAAAAAACAAATATGTACTTAAATTTTTTTTTTTTAAAGATTATTGCCATAGGGCACATGCTCTATGTGAAAGAAACAGACAGGTAAAGTGAGAAATCATCTTCCCAGGTTGGATGACCATGTGGCAATCTCTTCTCCTCCATTCTCCTCTCAGGATTTTGGGTATACATGCACATACACCTAGTATGTTTTTCAAGTTGCCAGGTCCAGGTTTTGAACCACAGAGTTGGCCATGTGGGATCTAGTATCTTAACCATTCTACCACCTGCTGGTCCCAAGTATGCAACATGTTTAAACGTTAGTTTACCACATTTGAATATGCAATTTAAGATTTAATAATATATATATGGTTTTGAAGAGTTTTGATGATCTAGTAGAAATCGCAGACCCAGAACATAACTTTTCCCCCATCAGTTTCTCCTCATCTATGTGAGCTTAAAGCATATTTCTCATTCCTCGTCTTTGTATACAATTCAACAAACTAATTTAATGTCCTTAGAGAGTCAATCCATCTTGAAATTTTTGAGAATATAAAAAATATTACAAGGGAAAAATAGGAAGGTAAGTTGAACAATTAAGTCTCTGGAACTCCAGAATTAATTTTGTATTTCCTATATCTTTAGTGTCTACTTATTAACTGCCAGTGAAAGAAGTAGATGTGTTCCTAAAAACTGTCACACTGAACAATTGGAATACTTATGAATTCTTATGACTAGAGAAGCTACTGATAATAACCACAAGGACTGAAGTGAAAGAGAACGATGTAGAGTGAAAAGACAGGGATGAGCAAAATTTTCAAAGTATACAAAACTTAAGAAAACAAATAAAAATACACCTGCAAAATATTTAAAGTATCATTTTATCATGTTTATTCCTTTTGTTTGAAAACATCCCATTAAAATCATTACAGGAAAAGTCGAATGTAAGAAATGAAAAATCAATGATCAGTCCAAAGAGATTACTGAGATGAAGGCCAATCATAGAAAAATCATTAGGCTATATGGAAATATACCTAATTGGTTCCTAAAACAAAAGTAAGTATATCATACAAAGATCTACATAACTAGGTTCCCCAGGATTTTGGAAGATTATTGTATTACATTAAGAACTTAACATACCTTTTATTACAAATATTCCTATGAATATACTTTATTTGTGTTTGTGGTTAGGGTCAAGAAAAGCCTACTGTTTTATGAAATATTTTTAAAGAAAGCATATTGTATACCTACTAATATATACAATATACATATTTGTAAATTACATTTGATGTGGATATTTCATTGCTGAGAAGGTTATTTTGTAAACAAGATAATACTTTTAGAGAGCATCTTGACCATTACAAATATACAAGTATGTATTTATATACTAAATCTGAGTTTAGAATGCTTATTATTTGATCTGTATATGTTTGGCATTTAAGAACATCTTGCTGGGTCACAGTCCTCTTGCCTCATCCTCCTAAGCAGCTGGAACCCCAGACTTACACTACTATACCCCGTTTATTAGGTTGGCTTGGAATTGAACCTAAATCTTTTAAATGGCTTCAGCCTGCAAAGTGACAGTTGTCTATTAAGTGCTACCGTGACTGGGCCATATTATTTGCTGAGAAAACATTTGCTACTAGAAGTGATCAAAACAAAACAATGATCATTTTAATAAATAAAATACAGGATATATTTCAGAATTTTAAGATTTCATAAAAATCTAGATCTTTACAAGATTTTAGGAATTGAGACTTTTTAAATTAAGAGCATAAAAATATAATTTTAAAGAAAGTATGTTGGGCATGTGAATGGCAGGTGGTAGAGACACTAGGCTGCCACATCACAGACCACAGGTCAAGTACTAGACCCACAACTTGAAAATCATGCCAGATGTGTCTGTGTGTTTGGCCCTAAAATCCCTACAGAAGAATGAAGCAGAAGGAACTGTAACATGGCCATACTCTGTGGATGGGGGGATTTTTCACGTTCCCTCTGTCTGTCTCTGGCAAGTGCACGTGCCCTAGAGCAAAATCTTTAAACAAACAAAAAACAAATATGTACTTAAAATTTTTTTTTAAAGATTATTGCCATAGGGCACATGCTCTATGTGAAAGAAACAGACAGGTAAAGTGAGAAATCATCTTCCCAGGTTGGATGACCATGTGGCAATCTCTTCTCCTCCATTCTCCTCTCAGGATTTTGGGTATACATGCACATACACCTAGTATGTTTTTCAAGTTGCCAGGTCCAGGTTTTGAACCCAGCTACACAGTTAGCCATGTGGGAATCCAGCGCCTTAACCATTCTACCACCTGCTGGTCCCAAGTATGCAACATGTTTAAACGTTAGTTTACCACATTTGAATATGCAGTTTAAGATTTAATAATATATATATGGTTTTGAAGAGTTTTGTTTCTTAAAATTAATGTCCAGTACCACAAGGTTTTAGGTTTTTGCCACAGGGCACATATGCTCACCATACAGTGAGACAAAGAAGTGAGAAATAACTGCCTGGGGATATGGCCACACTGCAATCACTTCTCCATTCGCCTCTTGGGATTTAGGGCAAGCAAACACACAAACCTCTCGTGCTTTTCAAGCTACATGGCCACTCTGCAATCTCTTCTCCTCCATTCTCCTCTCAGGATTTTGGGTATGCACATGGTGCGTAGCATGATTTTCAAGCTGCCCGGTCCTAGACTCATGATTGACCATGTAGGAGTCCAGAGTTTTAAACCACCATGACACCCGCTAGTCCTGACACATCTATTTTTAGCACTAGAAAAATCTACCTTTTGAAGGCCATCATCAAGAATGATATCAACACTATAACTTGAGACAAAATAGTAGTACATTGATTATCATTCTGACATATAAAACACTCTAAGAAATGTGCACTGTTGAACAAATGTAAAAATCTTTTTCATTCTAAAACATAGAAGTTAGAGAAATACAATCATTAGTACTTTGTGGATTATAGACCACTAGAGAATTTTAATTTATTATTTTTAACTTTTAAAAGTTATTATTCTGGCATGGTGGTAAGGTGCTGGATTCCCACATGGCCAACCAAAGTTCGAGTCCCAGACTTGGCAGCTTGGTTTTTCACACATTCTCTGTCTCTCTTTGTCTCTCTCTCTTGTCAAATAAATAAGTAGATATATAATTTTTTTTAATCCATTTTCAGAGCAAGCAGATGGTGTATTGGTTATGTTGCTGGATTCCCACATGGCTGACTGTGGTCTGAGTCCCGAACCCAGTGACTTGAAATTTATGCTCGGTGCATGTACGTGCGTGCCCAAGATCCCAGGAGGAGAATGGAGGAGAAGGGGTTGCAGTATGGCCATTCCCCTCTGGAGGGGGAAGGGATGACTTCTTACTTTCCCTCTCACTGTCTCTATCACTCTCCCTATCTCCAGCAACCACATGCACTCCTAGGCAAAAAATTCTTTTAAAAAATTCCCTTATTTTAAAGAATAAGTAGGAATAAACATGGTGCATTTCCAAGAGGTGAGGAAATTTTTGCAAGACCTAAAAGAGGAATTACACACTTTACAAAAGAATCAAATGGAACTGTTAGAGATGAAGACTATAATACAGGAAGTCAAAATCTCTCTTGAAAGTATTAAAAGCAGACTAGATCATACAGAGAATAGAATCTCAGATGTAGAAGAGAAAATTGCTGGTCTAGAAAAATCCACCATAAAGACTGTGGAAATTACCCAAAAATTTGAGAATAATATACGAGAAATACTAGATACCATCAAACGTCCAAACATCCGGATAATTAGCATCCCAGAAGATGAAGAGACTCATAAGGGCACTGATAATCTATTCCATAAAATCTTGCAAGAAAACTTTCCAAACCTAGAGAGGCACTCAAAG
>NW_006160114.1:7093893-7105322 GCF_000334495.1 Tupaia belangeri chinensis | reverse complement strand
TTCATGTACCCACTATTTGAACAGAATACTAACCTGTTTACAGGCTTTAAGTATTAAGCAAATTTCCTTACCAATTTGAAACTTCTTTTCTTGAAATTACCAACTGAACTTGCTATTGAAAGTAGATTATTTAAGAAATTGTGTGATCAATAAAAAGTGGGGAGGGGGAAAGGAATAGCTTACAACTGTAGACACCAGAGACAGTGTGAGGAGAGGTTGGGAAAGGGCAGAGGGGCAGACATAAGGGTAAATACACACACACACACACACACACACACACAAACACACACACACACATACATATGTGAAACTAGAAATGGAAAATTATTGATAATAGCATACATACAGCATGACTCAAATGCTATAATAAGAGATAATCGATTACCCTATGGATGCTGTTGACAATGATTAATTTAAAGAAAAGGTTTCAGGAAAAACATATTTGATGACTGCAATAAACTATATAACCCCAGCTAGGTGCTACTTTATAGCATATTCATTTTACTCAATGAGGTTTATGCCTAAAGTCAGACTTGTATTCATGGATCTGTATATATCAGCAGCACTTGCTAGTGTAAATATTTAGATTAATTAAGTTCATTAGCAAATCAATAAAATGGGGGGAAAAGGCATTTAAAGCAGCCATGGATACTAGAGACAGTGTGGGAGGAGGGTGGGACACGGCAGAGGGTGAGAGATAGGGAATCAAGGATGGCCAAAAAAAAGAAAAAATTAAAATATACAGAAAACAAGAAATGAAAAATTTTTGTTGATGATAACACATATGTTAATGTGCTTGACTGAGCCAATATACAGTGTATTCTTAATGGGAAATCTCATTTTGTATGCTATAATGAAATACAGTGAATGAATAAAATTTAAAAAACATGCTGCATTTCATTGGGCTGTTGGTCCTTATTGTGCCTGGCTTATTCACTCTTACACAACAGATGTGGAGCAAACACTATCTCAATTGATGGCTTGGCAAAATAATATACTGTTCTATGCCACTGATCTCATTCCACTTAAGAACACTTAGAACTTCTTAATTTGGCATTAATTCTTAAATGCCAAAGCCTTTTCTGGTTTACTGGCACAACATGGAATAAGGTACTTTGTTATATTAAATATTTAATATTTATTTGTGAATAATCATGGATAATAGGTATGTTAGTCAGTATAAGAATTTTAGTGTTGTAGAGAAATTTAGAAATCATTTTTAACCCAGTGGAAAAAATGTATGATATATGATTAGTTGATCTTTGTTTGCAGATCTACTACATTTAGGATTCTGGAATAGATTATTCTACTTTTGGATTACATTAACACTAAATAAAGAAAAAAGCATTAAAGAAAAGCTCAGACATTCACAAATGAAGGGAAGTGAGGTGCTGATCGATATGGTGTCTACTAGAGACATTTGGCTATTATCAGCACTTATAATCTGGCTAGAGAGTATTAAGCTGTATTCTAAGTGTAAAATATATTTCTGACTTTGGAGATTTAATTGTTAAAAAAAGGCAAATATCCTATTGATTTTAAATTTTCATTACATGTTTTAGTAATATCTGAGGTAAAATGTTATTAAAATCAACCTCACTTTTTTATCTTATTTAATATGGTTATTAGAAAACTTAAAATTGTATGAGGCTCACATTATATGAGAGGGCTTCAAAAATTTTGTGAAAAAAAATTGAAATTCAGGCATAGTTTTTCATATGCATTTTCTTTAAACTTTCTGGAGACTGCTTATATTTGTATTGGACAACACTTAGGGGAAAGAGCACAATTTGTAAGCTATGTTGTAACATCAATCTTTCACACACCAATAACAAGAAAAATAATTCTTCATTACATGCAAAAGCAGCTTAAAAGATACACGTTAATTGGTTAAAGGTCATCACTACAAGCAATGAGAATATGAGGAAGAGAAAAATATTTTTGCAACCTTTTAAAGTTCTAAATTTTTTTTTTAGAATGCATAAACAACTTCTACATTAAAAGCAATATTGGGCATCTATATTCAACTTATTGGCATAAAGATGAGAAGACCACTTGATGAGGAAAGAATGGTTTCTTCAGCAGATAGAAAACCTGGTATTCAAATATCCACATGCAAACAAACAAACAAACAAACAAACCCTAAAGAATCAAGTTGAGTACTTTTCTCCAACTGTATATAAAAAAATAATTTAAGATGGATCAAGACTTAATTTTAAGAGTGAAACTATAAAACTCTTTGAAGAAAACATAAGGGCATATGTGCATGACCTTGGATAGGGTCAGTCTTTCATAAATCTGATACCAAAAATGCAGACAACAATGACAAAGCAACAGAAAAATCAAACATTACCCAAATTTAAAGAAATTCCAGGATCAAAAAACACTATCAAGAGTGTAAAAAGATAATACACTGAATGAGAGAAAATAATTGCACATTATACATCTGTTACATATCTGATAAGGGATTAATTTCAGAATTTATAAAGACAACCTATAACTCAACATCAACAAAAATAACCAGATTAGGAGATGGGCAAAGGACTTGAATAGATATTACTCCTAAGAAGATAAATATATGTTTAATGGACACATGAAAAGATGCTCAACATCACTGGTTAAAATAGGAAAATGTAAATTAAAACCACAATGATATACTACTACATATTCAACAGGTGGCTATATTTTAAAAAAATCAATAAAAAAAAACATAAAATAGAACAAGTGTTGGAGAAGATGTGGAGAAACTGGAACCCTTGTATATTCTTTTTTTTTTTTATTTAATATTTTTGTTTTTTGGAGAGGTTTTTGCTATAGGGCATGTGCGCTCACCAGACAGAGACAGACAGAGAGACAGAAAGCGAGAAATCACCCCCTAGAGGGGATGGCCATGCCGCAATCCATTCTCCTCCATTCTCTTCTCGGGATCTTTGTCATGCATGCATACACGCCCGGTGTGAGTTTAAGCTACCGGGTCTGGGACTCGAACCGCAGTCGACTACGTGGGAGTCCAGAAACATAGCCATTACGCTAACTGCTGGTCCCGAACCTTTGTATATTCTTCATGGAACTATAAAATGTTTTTTAAAGCCATTGTGAGAAACAGTTTGGTGGCTGCTCCAAAAGCTACACCTAGAATTACCACATAGTCAGCAATTTTACTATAACATGCTCCCAAAAATAGAAAACTGGCATTGGGTTCTAATGTTCACAGTATCCCCCCAAAATTGAGAACTGGCATTGGGTTCTAATGTTCACAGTATCATTATTCAACATTACTCACTTTAATGCTGAATGCCTTCAAATTTTTGTTCTTGTAAGAAAAAAATATATATATTTGGGTTTTGGGGGAAAGGGATTTTTTTTTTTTCTCTTTGGTTTTGATAATATGGACCATGGGAGTTTTTAAATGGTATAGTTCCAGGCTTGCCCCATTTGATGTGACTATTTAAAGGGGGATGTCCCATAAGGCTGAGGAAACAACCCAAGTGTTCATCAAAAAATGAACAGATAAAATGTAGTACTGTACATACAACAACATATCATCCAAACTTAAAAAAACAATGTAGTTCTGATATACATTACAGCCTGGATGAAAACTGAAAAGATTATGATAAAGGAAATGAGCCAGATAGAAAAGGGCAAATAATGTGTGTTTTGAATTATGTGAAATATCTAGAGTAGGCAAATTCAGAGATAAAAAGTAGATTAGAGGTATCAGGGGTTAGAGAAAGGATAAATGGGGGATTATTACTTGATAGTAGAGAGTTTTTGCTTGAGGTATTGAAAATTTTTGGAAATAAATAGTGATGATTGTATAACATTGTGAATGTTGACTATAATTTTTATGCCTCACCACATTTTTACCCTCTTGTTTAACTTTTATTTTTACTTATTTGGGACATATTTTATGTCAAGAAAGATCATATAACATAGCCATTCCAAAAATATTAAATTCTCAGTTTCCTCCTTTAACATGGATATGACACTATATAGCACAGATAGGAGTTAGAGTTAACCACTGTCCAGAGAAAAAGGCAGGGGTTTCTTAGGCACTCATGAATGAAACAATGGCTAGATCTTCCTTCAGTTCCAAAACCGTTAAACTTTCAAGTTCCTTCTTTAACATGGATATAACATTATAGATAATCCTGGATTTCTTATACTTAAAATCTTCTTTATTAAAATTTTGCCAGAGAGCACATGAGTGCATCAGAGAGTGACAGAGAGTGACAGAGAGGCTGAGAGAAGGTGAGACAGTGCTCGCCTTGGGGAATAGTCACAATGCCATCACTTCTCTTCATTTTTCCATGCTGTCAGGATTTAGGGCACACGTGTGGACACGCCCAGCATGTTTCTCAAGCCACCTGGTCTACCACTGGAACTACGCAGTCAGCCGTGTGAGATCCAGCTACCTTAATTACCATGACGACAGGTAGTCCTATTTATAATCTTCTTACTATATACTCTAAAAATCCTCCCAATACTAAGTATTCGTGAATCAATATTCTGTAATAGGCCTCTATATTCATCTTATCTATAACTATGTACCTCAATCTTAGGCTTATTACATTTAGAAGAAACAAAGTAAATCTTTTTCCTTTGTACTATCTGGCTAAATTATATCAAACTGGAGAACAAAATGAAAACTTTAAATGTTCAAATGCTAAATCATTTGAAAGAGGGATTGTTCTTCAGTTGTGGTTCTTTTGTAAGTACTGTCTTTAGAAGTCCTGGGTTATGCCTTGATCACAGAAGTTAAGTCGCCAAAATTCTTTTTATTTAAGTATATGAAGTATTTAGAAAAGAATAAAGTCAAAGCCACAAAATAATTCATGTAAGTAACATCATACACAGATCCAAACTAAGAGACTTAGAAACCTATTTATGTTACTTTACATTTTTAGGTTTCTAATGAGAATAAAAATGATTTATTAAGCATGCATTTGCTTAATCAGTGTTTCAAGTCAGAAAGCACTTAAATATTGACAGACATTATTTTATATATAAAGTTTCTTAATATATAAAACGTTTTATATTGACAGATAAGGCACAGGAGAATGCAAGTGACATCTGCTAAGCTTTACTTATGAAAACTTAAATCCTAAGGGATAACATCACTCGATTTTTTCTGAAGTACCTCTCATGGAGACCTCCTTAAAAAAATCTGGAAATAATTACAAACTATTATAGTACCTAAAAAAGTTTACTTGAAAACTAAATCTGTTATTCATCAAAGAATACAATGCACTCAGAATAATGTAATGGAAAAATAAGTACATATAAAGAATAATGTAAATCAAATCAAATTGTAAAACTTTTAAAAAGCTATGAAAGAAGATAGTATCAGACCTGTGATAAACTGAATAATGTGTAGGAAACATTATACCTCACTGATTAAGCACTGATTTTTGTCCAATATAATACATAGTATTTTACTTCATATTATTTCTAAGTGATAGCAAATTTTTTAAAAAGAGTCTATTAACTGCAACTATAATATATACTAAAGATAAAGAAGAATAAATAGCTCATTCTTAAACTTTATTTTTTGTGTCATAAAATCTATATGAAAAAATATTTCTCCAGAAGGGAGTGAAATGTTTTAGGTATCTGCATAACAACAAATACATCATAATGATAATTCTAATAGCTTCTCCATGAAACTTAAAATATGTTTTTAAAGAGATATAAAATTCCATTTGGGGGTAGACTGGATGGCATGTCCCTTAGAGTTTAAAAGGCTGTCCATATGATCTGAATTATCCTTGACAAGTACCTTCAGACACTGTAATATGATCCCATGTAAATTTAGACCACATTTTGGACACAAACTATTGGCAATAGTAAATGTATTCAGGAGTTTGGATAAGAAGGGAAGAAAAGTTAATATCTTTAATAGAATGTAGTAGTTAACATGAAATTTCTGAAATGAAAATAGCATAAAAATAAAAGCATTAAATGTATTGCAGCAAAGCAAAACAAAATGCAACAAAAATGGTGCATTTTCCTTTCCTTTTCAATCCTTAGCTGCCTATTCTCTCCACCAAAATTTTCTCTCTCAATGTTTTATTAAATTTGGGATGGAGCACATTTTAGGTAAATAAATAAAAATTCTATTTGCATTGAAAATTTATTTTAACACAGAAATAAATCTAAGAGTGGATGATATCTTAGTTGTATTTTTCACTGTGGGAAAAAAATGTACATAGTGCATAAAAATACTTGATTTTCAACTTTTCTTTTTTTAGGTTTTTTGCCACAGGCATATGCAGAGCAACATAGACAGACAAAGAGACAGACAGAGAAAGGAAAAGTGAGAAATAAACCTCTGGGGGGGTCATGTCACAATCCTTCCCCCTCCATCCTCCACTCAGGATTTTGGGCACGCACACAGACGTGTGCAGTGTGATTTTCAAGTCACTGGGTCTGAGACTTGTCCAATAGTCAGCCACATAGGATTTGCAGTGCCTTAATCATCACATGGCTTGCTGACCCTCAATTTTTAACTTATTTTTTTACCCCAGGTTTTTGCTATAGGGCACATGCACTTGCTGAGAGAGAAGTGAATGCAGAAGTAAGAAATCACTCCCCAGGGGGATGGCCATACCACATTCCCGTCTCTTCCACTATCCTCTCAGGATTTGAGCCAAAAAGCTCACATTCCCAGCATGATTTCTCAAGCTGCCAGGTCCTGAACTTGAACCACAGTCCACCGTGTCCAAGTCCAACACCTTAACCACCTTGCCATCTGCTAGCCCTTAACTATTTTTTTAGTACTAAAACTGCTCATCACAATAACAGGGAACTATCATTACAAAGGGCTGTACAGAAAATTAAACAGAAAGAACTCAGAACTCTGCAGTTTTAAATATTCATTAGGACTGCCTTCCGTCTTGGCCCAAAGAACTGTGCTAATTCTACTGGGATCAGCTCCACTGTAGAAGAGTGCATTAGGCTTGTAGAAGAGAACTGGGTTTTGGAGAGAGCTATGCCCAACAATCTCCACAGCATCATTAATTGTACTTTTTTCTCTTTCTCAGAGGTCTGCTACTGCTATGGTTGAAATTGGAATATAAATCATCATGAATCTGAATGTTAAAGGAAAAAGGCACGTTATTTTAAGTCACATTAAAGACATATCCATTTTATGTGTGTCCTTAAAACTAAGGTAGGAAATATGCATGGAGCAATGATCTACAATACTGATTTTATAAGCTTAATTTCACAGAATGGTAAACTCTCGCTATGTGAATTAGACAGAAGTAGGATTATGCATTTATTTATTTAAAAATACTTTGTGGAAAGCAACATTTTAGTCTAACATAACATAAGTGGAGCTATTTTTATAAACACACATTTTTAAGAAACGTAAATGAGGTACACTCAGTCAACTGAACACCTGAAATATTTAAATACTTCAGTGTGTTAAACACTCAATTACAAAATTTTAACTTAAAAATCAGACTAAGAGATACATTTATAATACGGCTTTGCTGAAACACTGAAAGAAAGTGCACTGACTGCATAGAGAGCTTAAATTTCTCACTCTTCTTTTCAATCAATATCTGAGGCAAAGTTTCATCTCTAGGGCCCTTAATGGCAGGAATTCCTGGAGCCAGCAAATGAGTAATGTTAAACCTATGATTAGATGATGAGGCCATCAAAGACACTAGATCCTAATGCTACATTCCTCTTTATTTCTCTGAACTGCAGTGAAACCCAGGGCCAAGGAAGACGGAATTCTAAACTATTTCTTTCTTTAGAGGCGTGTTTTAAGGATATGCATCATAATAAACCTAAGAAGTCCAGAGAGATCTCTCAGAATGTCTCCTGAACTCAGAACTTCAGCATTCAGTGACAAAAATGTCACATGCCCTGCAGACGAACTCCTGCCAGGGATGTTGTTTTAACTTCTTCCTTATCAATATTGTTGTTGGCTAAAAAGGGGGAAATGGATCTAATGATTTCCCTACCTCTATATTCATCTTATCTATAACTATGTACCTCAATCTTAGGCTTATTACATTTAGAAGAAACAAAGTAAATCTTTTTCCTTTGTACTATCTGGCTAAATTATATCAAACTGGAGAACAAAATGAAAACTTTAAATGTTCAAATGCTAAATCATTTGAAAGAGGGATTGTTCTTCAGTTGTGGTTCTTTTGTAAGTACTGTCTTTAGAAGTCCTGGGTTATGCCTTGATCACATAAGTTAAGTCGCCAAAATTCTTTTTATTTAAGTATATGAAGTATTTAGAAAAGAATAAAGTCAAAGCCACAAAATAATTCATGTAAGTAACATCATACACAGATCCAAACTAAGAGACTTAGAAACCTATTTATGTTACTTTACATTTTTAGGTTTCTAATGAGAATAAAAATGATTTATTAAGCATGCATTTGCTTAATCAGTGTTTCAAGTCAGAAAGCACTTAAATATTGACAGACATTATTTTATATATAAAGTTTCTTAATATATAAAACGTTTTATATTGACAGATAAGGCACAGGAGAATGCAAGTGACATCTGCTAAGCTTTACTTATGAAAACTTAAATCCTAAGGGATAACATCACTCGATTTTTTCTGAAGTACCTCTCATGGAGACCTCCTTAAAAAAATCTGGAAATAATTACAAACTATTATAGTACCTAAAAAAGTTTACTTGAAAACTAAATCTGTTATTCATCAAAGAATACAATGCACTCAGAATAATGTAATGGAAAAATAAGTACATATAAAGAATAATGTAAATCAAATCAAATTGTAAAACTTTTAAAAAGCTATGAAAGAAGATAGTATCAGACCTGTGATAAACTGAATAATGTGTAGGAAACATTATACCTCACTGATTAAGCACTGATTTTTGTCCAATATAATACATAGTATTTTACTTCATATTATTTCTAAGTGATAGCAAATTTTTTAAAAAGAGTCTATTAACTGCAACTATAATATATACTAAAGATAAAGAAGAATAAATAGCTCATTCTTAAACTTTATTTTTTGTGTCATAAAATCTATATGAAAAAATATTTCTCCAGAAGGGAGTGAAATGTTTTAGGTATCTGCATAACAACAAATACATCATAATGATAATTCTAATAGCTTCTCCATGAAACTTAAAATATGTTTTTAAAGAGATATAAAATTCCATTTGGGGGTAGACTGGATGGCATGTCCCTTAGAGTTTAAAAGGCTGTCCATATGATCTGAATTATCCTTGACAAGTACCTTCAGACACTGTAATATGATCCCATGTAAATTTAGACCACATTTTGGACACAAACTATTGGCAATAGTAAATGTATTCAGGAGTTTGGATAAGAAGGGAAGAAAAGTTAATATCTTTAATAGAATGTAGTAGTTAACATGAAATTTCTGAAATGAAAATAGCATAAAAATAAAAGCATTAAATGTATTGCAGCAAAGCAAAACAAAATGCAACAAAAATGGTGCATTTTCCTTTCCTTTTCAATCCTTAGCTGCCTATTCTCTCCACCAAAATTTTCTCTCTCAATGTTTTATTAAATTTGGGATGGAGCACATTTTAGGTAAATAAATAAAAATTCTATTTGCATTGAAAATTTATTTTAACACAGAAATAAATCTAAGAGTGGATGATATCTTAGTTGTATTTTTCACTGTGGGAAAAAAATGTACATAGTGCATAAAAATACTTGATTTTCAACTTTTCTTTTTTTAGGTTTTTTGCCACAGGCATATGCAGAGCAACATAGACAGACAAAGAGACAGACAGAGAAAGGAAAAGTGAGAAATAAACCTCTGGGGGGGTCATGTCACAATCCTTCCCCCTCCATCCTCCACTCAGGATTTTGGGCACGCACACAGACGTGTGCAGTGTGATTTTCAAGTCACTGGGTCTGAGACTTGTCCAATAGTCAGCCACATAGGATTTGCAGTGCCTTAATCATCACATGGCTTGCTGACCCTCAATTTTCAACTTATTTTTTTACCCCAGGTTTTTGCTATAGGGCACATGCACTTGCTGAGAGAGAAGTGAATGCAGAAGTAAGAAATCACTCCCCAGGGGGATGGCCATACCACATTCCCGTCTCTTCCACTATCCTCTCAGGATTTGAGCCAAAAAGCTCACATTCCCAGCATGATTTCTCAAGCTGCCAGGTCCTGAACTTGAACCACAGTCCACCGTGTCCAAGTCCAACACCTTAACCACCTTGCCATCTGCTAGCCCTTAACTATTTTTTTAGTACTATAACTGCTCATCACAATAACAGGAAACTATCATTACAAAGGGCTGTACAGAAAATTAAACAGAAAGAACTCAGAACTCTGCAGTTTTAAATATTCATTAGGACTGCCTTCCGTCTTGGCCCAAAGAACTGTGCTAATTCTACTGGGATCAGCTCCACTGTAGAAGAGTGCATTAGGCTTGTAGAAGAGAACTGGGTTTTGGAGAGAGCTATGCCCAACAATCTCCACAGCATCATTAATTGTACTTTTTTCTCTTTCTCAGAGGTCTGCTACTGCTATGGTTGAAATTGGAATATAAATCATCATGAATCTGAATGTTAAAGGAAAAAGGCACGTTATTTTAAGTCACATTAAAGACATATCCATTTTATGTGTGTCCTTAAAACTAAGGTAGGAAATATGCATGGAGCAATGATCTACAATACTGATTTTATAAGCTTAATTTCACAGAATGGTAAACTCTCGCTATGTGAATTAGACAGAAGTAGGATTATGCATTTATTTATTTAAAAATACTTTGTGGAAAGCAACATTTTAGTCTAACATAACATAAGTGGAGCTATTTTTATAAACACACATTTTTAAGAAACGTAAATGAGGTACACTCAGTCAACTGAACACCTGAAATATTTAAATACTTCAGTGTGTTAAACACTCAATTACAAAATTTTAACTTAAAAATCAGACTAAGAGATACATTTATAATACGGCTTTGCTGAAACACTGAAAGAAAGTGCACTGACTGCATAGAGAGCTTAAATTTCTCACTCTTCTTTTCAATCAATATCTGAGGCAAAGTTTCATCTCTAGGGCCCTTAATGGCAGGAATTCCTGGAGCCAGCAAATGAGTAATGTTAAACCTATGATTAGATGATGAGGCCATCAAAGACACTAGATCCTAATGCTACATTCCTCTTTATTTCTCTGAACTGCAGTGAAACCCAGGGCCAAGGAAGACGGAATTCTAAACTATTTCTTTCTTTAGAGGCGTGTTTTAAGGATATGCATCATAATAAACCTAAGAAGTCCAGAGAGATCTCTCAGAATGTCTCCTGAACTCAGAACTTCAGCATTCAGTGACAAAAATGTCACATGCCCTGCAGACGAACTCCTGCCAGGGATGTTGTTTTAACTTCTTCCTTATCAATATTGTTGTTGGCTAAAAAGGGGGAAATGGATCTAATGATTTCCC
>NW_006160114.1:7050130-7093862 GCF_000334495.1 Tupaia belangeri chinensis | reverse complement strand
TACAAATATATTCTTGAAGGAAGTAAACCTGAAAACTGGAAATCAATAGGTAAGTTTTTTGTTTGTTTCTGCTGATGTTTTAAAGGTCAACTGAAGTTATATTTTTGTTTACGTGGATGTTAGCTATCTTATAAGGCAGACTTCAGACTAGCAACCAGAAATGTATACACACACACACACACACACACACACACACACACACTTCTCTATTGAGAAAATAAGATAACTATTTACTATGTACACATAAGCCTTTCTTTATGCTGATATTAACAAAACGTGTAATATTTACATGGTAATTAGCATCACTACGAGGCTTGACAGAACCAATGAGAAGACCAATAGGTTTCTATTTTTGTAATCAGAAAAATTGTAATATATATGTTTATTTTTGTTTCCTATAATTGTTAAGAAGAAATCGTATTTGAAAATCACAAATCTATTTTAAAATTCTAATTATTAAAGATAAATATCAGATTTTTAGAATTTACTGATCTATAAATTACACATTAAAAAAGGAGCAAGACATCACTCACTAATGAATTGTGTTATATAGACTTTGGTTATTAAGTGAAAAAATGTCATTTTCTTACATCTAATAGAATAAGAAACAATGGACTTCAAATTATGAATGTTGCTATATTATTTTTAAAAGATGGTAGGTATCAAAAAACCTACAATAAATATTTACAAGTTTATTTATTTATTATATTTTTCTTTGTAGAGATAAAAGAATAGGAAATAACAGAAAGATAGGGAGGAAAAAAGAGAATAAGACAGCTAAAGAGAGCGGAAGAAAGCATTCAGTCAATATTTACTTGGTAAGATCATCTATACACTAACATATTTCAACATAAATTATTTTCTTCATCTATGGGATAAAACAGGGAAAACTTAAAAAGACACTGTCACACACACACACACATACACTCTCTATTACCAGTCACAAAACAATCCTAATGTTCAATGGGATCAAGTGAACAAGGTTTTGTACCTGAGAACAAAGCAGCATAACAAGCTCCACCACAGATGTACTGGACTTCATACACACAAGGCCTGAAACAAAGAAAGATTACAAGATGAGTCACAGTGAGAGCAACCATCAGTCTGTGTTAATTCGTTACGTAATTTTTCATTATGTAGTTTTTTCACTTACAGAAAACTTCCTTTAAAACTTTACTAAAATAAAATGAATGGAAATGCTTACTAACATATGTTGACATTAATTTAAAAATATTGAGCTATTCAACATAATGTGAATCACACTTGAAAAAAATCAGCTTGATGCTTTCGCTATTTAATCAGTCAAGGCATTTTTTAAAATATTAAAACAAGTTGGGGAATGGTTATTGAGAATGATGAAATACAGCTGCTTTTATCCCACACACAATTGCTATGTGATTGTCCCTTGAAGTGAGAACAATAATCACTGAACATCTACCTATATTACCTCCCAAAATAAAAAATTAAAATAATTTATAAGTGTATATAAGTCACCATAGCTTATCTGCTAATTAAATGACTTTGTAGAATAACAAATGAATTTTGTATACAATGAACATATTAAGCAATGTTCATACAATCGTCCATTGTTCTGCTTCCAATCCCTAAGAATAGATACCAGAAGAAAAAAGTAATAATGAATGAATGTACTAATGTGTATGTAGTAGTGGCTACTACTCATTAATCACTTACTATGTACTGAACTCTGTGTTAAGTGCTTTATGTCCATGATCTCGTTTAATTCTCATTATATTCTGTGACATAGTAGTATTATTATTCCTATTCTACAGGTGAGAAAATGTTTTCTCTATAGAGCTTAAACACTATTCATCAAGACTTTTTCCAATTAGGATAACTGCTGTATAACACTGTAGATAACAAGCAGTAAGATCATAAAGTTCTTAAAAGTACCAACATAGATGTAGTCATAATCAAGAATTAATAATCTCAGAGGAGAGCATTAATCATAATGTTTGATCATTTAAAAAATATTTTTAAAAGTTTCTGTTATTTTTCATATTATAATAATAAATAGATTCTTTCTTTCTTTCTTTTTTGAGAACAAATGCAATCAGTACAAGTATCTAACAGAAAGAAATCCATGGTCTTACATTAGTTGTCGCTAAAGGGAATGCTGCAGCAAAGCCAGCTATTTATTTATTCTTTTTAGGATGAATTCAATAAACAGTCTCAAAACCTTTCTAGTCACTAGCTTGTATATTTATTGTACATAGTGGATAAATGCCCTTTTGTGCCCATTTTGCTAACAATCTATCCTTATTGTACAGACAGACAGAACAAGCTGTAAAAAAGCACTAGTGTTACATCTTATCAGATCTTTGGGCAGACAGTTAACTAATGAAATAAGAGGCAGATGTGAAAAGCTCATTTAAGAGACAATTGGTGTAATTGATCAGCAATTCTCATGTTCAGGAGCTAGAGTCAGAAAGATTAATGGGGCATTTATCACCTGTTGGCTACTCAACTACTTGGATTCTGATAAAAAAAAAAATTAAAAAAAAAAAACCTAAGTAAAAGGCCATAGGATCATAATTAAGATATGTTATACATACTGGTTTTGACAAAAACAATTATTCACCATACATTCTATGAATTAGGTTATCTGAATACATATCAAGTTGGAATAAAATGATACAAAAGATAAAATATCTAAATTTGATTTTTAGGCTCATTTTAAAAATGAACTTCTAAGAACCACTATGTAGCAAGAGCATGTATAATTTTTAGAGATACTATCATTACATTATAAATGCAAAAAACTTAAAAAAAAGAAAAAAAGAAGAGAGATTCAGTGACTAGTTTCACTAGGTGGTGGAATTCAAGAAATCTAATTCCAGATCCCATTTAATGTCTGTTGAAGAGCTACATAATTTTATTTTAATAGGATAGTAATATACAACTTTGAGAAAGGTTATGATAGTTAATTCAAACTTGGATGATTCTGACAGTTTACTTGATAAAAGTAGCATATTTTGGTCAGATATGGCAATAAAAAGCAGTTACCTTGAGCACAGATGAAGAGAAAACATGAAAAAAAATTTAAAAAAATTTATAGCTCAGGGGATGAATGGTTAGATTACAGGGGGTATTTAAAAGTAAGACTGGAGGACTGGCCCTGTGGTCTAGTGGTTAAGTGAGTTAGTTCCTACATAGGTGACTGTATGGTTCAAATCCTGGACCTGGTCGTTTCAAAACACGCAGGCAAATATGTATAGGTACCAAAAATCCTTCCAGGAGAAGATGGAGGAGGAGAGAAAAAGGGACGGTGTTATGACCACACTACATTACAGGGTGCTTTTCCCCTTACTCCCTCTTTCTTCTACATTGCTCCGGTGAATGTCCACACCCTCTTCAAAAAAAAAGTAGGACTGAAGCTAGAGTAAAATTCAAAGATAGATAAATCTTTTTAAAAATTATAAATGGTTTTGAAAACTAAGAATAATTTAGAACAAAGTAGCAAAATTAGGGGAAAAAAGTACTAAGGATAAGTTATAGCATTTTTATTTCATGATGACAATCTGTGCCTAGTCAATAAAGAGGTAGCCCTGAAAAAAAAGCTATATAGAGAGTTGTCAAAAAAGCCATATGTATTTTTCTGTTTTTTATTCTATGTAAAGATGCTTCATGATTTCCCCAACAACCTAAAATATATGCTTTCACAATAAAAATACAGTCAGGTGTATGGACCAATTAACAGAATATTTCACCAGAAAAATATACATTCACTACAACAAATATTCTGACCAGAAATACTGACAGACCAGTATCTACCTTTCCAGTATCAAATGAACATCTAGAATGTAGACAAGAAGCAACTGAGGGCCTGGAAGAACGAGGTGTGCTAATATGGGAGGCACTCTACTGGTCAGCTCTACCTAGAGTCCTTGAATAGATTATGAATTACATTGCTGTAAGAGGAAGTCAGCTGAATGGCTAAGATGTAAACACTTAAAGGTTAACTAGGTGGACAAATCTGAGGTAGCTCAGATCCAGAAATAAAATGGATATAGTTGGAACCAGCAGATGGCGTAATGGTTATGTTGCAGGACTCCCACATGGCTGACTGCGGTTTGAGTACAAGACCCCGGCAGCTTAAAACTCAAGCCCAGCACCTGTGCATGTGTGCTCAAGATCTTAATAGGAGAATGGAGGAAAGGATTGCAATGTGGCCATCCCTCTGGGGGTGGGGGGGAGGTTGATATCTTGCTTTTGTCTCTCTGTCTCTCTGGCGAGCACATGCACCCAATAGAAAAAAATGTCTCAAAGGAAAAAAAGAAAAGAAAAGAAAAGAAAAGGAAATATGGATATAATAGCTGAGTATACCATTATCCAATAAACATAGTTCTTTTGAGTTCATATGTACTAGTGGAAGGAAGTCAGTTTGTACTTTTATGATTACACTTTATCCCCAGTTAAAGACAAAACAAAACAAAAAATCTGCCACAAAAGATAAAACAAATTAGAAACCAACAAATTGTCTAAAGTTAGAAGCTTGCTCTTTAGGAAAATGTTATTTTACTTTAATAAAAAGACTACTGAAAGCTACAGTGATGTTTTAAGAAAGAGCTATCAGACTATTTAAATCAATCTGTGGAACTGACTTTATGTATCTGCAGAACTTGAAGATCAAATTCAAAGAGCCCTTAAGTTGTATCATAATGTGGAGAAATTATTTCTCTAGCAGAATATTCTTCATGGAGGGAAGTGTATTATGTATTATAATGACAATTAAGGGATCATACTTTTCTTTTTTCTTTCTTTTTTTTTTTTTTAGAGGTTTTTGCCTTAGGGTCCACCCAGGAGAGAGAAACTGAGACAGTGAGAAGGAAAGTGAGAAATCACCTCCTGGGGGGATAGCCATACTGCAATCCCTTTTCCTCCCTCCTCTTCCTGGAATCTTGGGCATGCACACACGCTAGTACAACATGATCTTCAATTCACAGGGTTTGGTACTCAATCACAGTCGGACACGTGGGAATTCAGTGATGTAACCTCTCCTCCTGGAATCTTGGGCATGCACACACGCTAGTACAACATGATCTTCAATTCACAGGGTTTGGTACTCAATCGCAGTCGGACACGTGGGAATTCAGTGATGTAACCTCTACGTCATTTGCTGGCCCTTAAGGGATACTTTCAACAGGACTCATCTTTAAGTAATATCAAAATATTCTATCAGTAAAGGTCCTCTTCTAAGTCAAGGGTCTCTGCTAGACATCGATGACTAGGGTAGTGTGCTTTGAATACATTCTCAATAAATATTAACTAAATGAGTACATCTAGACACCGTCATTCACTCAGAAATTACTGTAACTGAAAGAGAAAAAAGGTGAAATTTTGAGGAAAAATAACAGTTTTTAAATTGCCAGAGGGCAAATGTACTCACCAAAGAGAGAGAAAAAGAGTGGGAGAGAGAGAAAGCATCACTCAACGGGGCATGGTTCTACTGTAATTTTTTTCCTCGATTTCTCCATCCCACCAGGATTTAGGGGACACACACACGCCTGGTGTGATTTTCAACCTGCAGGGCCTAAGATTTGATCCATGGTAGGCCATGCAGGATCCGGCTTCAAGTTTATAGCACTTAACCACTTTGCTCCCAATGCATAGCTCTTAACCACTGTGCTATACAGATGGCCAAAGAGCACTTTTTAGAGAACAAGAACTCAATTCATTCTAAAAGCATTTACTAAGGACAATATCTAATGTGCCAAACATTAAGGCAGGCACCAAGTTTAAAAAGAAATGAGGACAGTAGGGTAGAGTCTCTAACACTTTGTGTTAGAGACACAAAAAGGGTGTCTAGCAATACAGCCCAGGAGAAAAATTTATGGGGAACTTGACTCAGAGTTGGATGACATTGAGCCTACTTCAGTTAAAAAAGAAGGGAAATCATTCTAGGCCACAGAAAAATGTTGAGGTATAAAGGCATAAGTCAGTAAAATGGAGTTGGAATATTATTTTGTGCTGCACAAAATAAAGGAAGGAAGTGACTGGACTTAAGGAGAGGGAGAAAGGCAGGGCATTTTATTCCTGTTGTTGATAGTGAACCACTAAAGAATTTCAAGCAAGAAGGACGAAGTCACATTTAAGTAAAGGGCCAGCTGGTAGTGCGGTGATTAAGGTGGCTGGATCCTACATGGTCAACTGCTCAGTTCAAGTCCTGGACCAACAGCATGGAAAAGCAAGCCCGGCATATGTGTGTGCAAAGGTTGTACATGGGTTGCAGGGTCAAAGTTCAAAAGGGAGCAAGCAGTGAAGAAGATATTGCACTGAGACCATTCTCCAGGAGGGATGTATTCACATTCCTCTGCCATCTCTACTCCAGGGAGTGACCATGCCCTCAGGCAAATAAAAGAAGAAGAAAAGAAAGAATACAGTAAAAAATAGTTTAGTCATACTAATGAAAGCCTGAGCTGAAGGTAGTAGCAGTACAAGCAGAAACAGATATGAAAGGCATTGTGAATTGAGAGTTCATAAGGTATTTTAGATAATCAGATATGAGGTTAAAAGGTAGAGTGAAGAAGTAATCAAAATAAGAATGAAGATAACCTTTAACAGAGAGAAGGAAAACATAAACAGTAGGTTTGTGGGGAGAAACTGAGAAGCTGCATTCTGGACAAAATTAGAAATATAGGCTAAAAAAAGTTTTTTTGAGCTTTGAGGTTGTTTGTTTTGTAAGTTTAAGTCTTATAATTCAGCAAACCCAGTATAAACAGTTCACACAAATAATATGGTGTTGAAGACAATATAATTGTAGTTTTTATGGAGTCCTACTGGCAGATGGCCAGTACTAGCATTTTTTTAAAGGATTTTTCCATAGGGCGTGTGCACTTGCTGGAGAGAGAGAGAACACAACCACCAGGGAGGATGGCCATGCCTCAATCTCTTCTCTATTTTCCTCCTGGCATTTGGGCACACTCACACATACACCCATTATGATTTTCAAGCCACCAGATCCAAGACTTGAACTGCAGTCATCCATGTGAGGAGTCCAACGTCTTTACCACTACACCACCTGCTGACACCTGGCCAGTACTAACCTTACCATTATTCAATCTATTGATAGCCTTTCTATTTCTCCTCACAATAAAATATACAAATTTATTTTCCTTAAAATGAGCATTACTACTGACAATTAGAATTTTAATAATCAAATCTGCCGAGATCTATTTAGTTTTCATTAACTTTCTAATGATTTTTACATCTTTAAATTCCAAAAGATGAAGAGATTAATGACATTGAAATAGTTTCATTTTAGTAGCAAATATTGAATAAAAACTACAGGTCTATGGGCCAGTCAATGGCAAGTGGTTGAGGTGGCTGGATCTCACATGGCTGACTGCTCAGTTCAAGTTCTGGATCTGGTGGCTTAAAAAACAGGTCAGGTGTGTGTATACGTGTGTGTACGTGTGTGTGTATACGTGTGTGTACGTGTGTGTGTATACGTGTGTATGTGCGCGTGCATGTGTACTCAAAATTGAAAAAGGAAAAATGCAAGAGAAGAAACTCTGGTGAGATTCCCCCTGCCCCCTGCCCCCTGCCCCCTGCCCTGGGGGAAGTGCTTTCTCACAGCCCTCTCCCTCCTGTGAACATACACATTCTCTTGCAAATTTTTAAAGACTTAAAAAACAAAACTGTAGACCTGAAATGAAATTTTGTCAGCCTGCTGTGATTCTTTGCATTCATTTCAGTAGTGAATACATGATACCTTCCTTGAAAGTCTCTGTTCTGCATACCCATAAACAGAGCACCTGGGACAACCAGAGTTGTTATTTTTAGTTGCAGTTTCCTCTAACATGAGCAGCTGCCATCTTTGGTTAACCTGCTTAAAATGTTTCTTGGTATGAGGACCAGCAGGTGGCATGGCGGTTAAAGTGCTGGACTTCCACATGATCGACCACGGTCCAAATCCTGGACCTGGTGGCTTGCTTTCTCACTTTCCCTCTCTTTCTCTGGTCAAACTGAAAAATGATAATAATAAAAATAAAATCAAATAAATAATTCTTAAAAAAGAAAAAAAGAAAGACTCTGTTCTTTGTAGTTTTTGTTTTGTTTTATTTTCAGAGAGAGATTTTTGCTATAGGATGCATGTGTTTACCAGAGACAGAAAGTGAGAAATCAATCCTCAGGGGGAATGGCCATGCTCCAATCCCCTCTCCTCCATTCTCCTCTCAGAATTGTGGCCATTCACGCACACACACCTCGCATGAGTTTCAAGCTGCTGGGTCCAAGACTTGAACTGTGGTCAATTATGTGGGAGTCCAGAGCCTTAACCACTATTTCACCCACTGTTCCCTGTTTTTTGTAGTTTAAATGTGATGCTACAAAGCACTTTAAAACAGTTTATCACTATCAAGAATATGTCTTTTAGATCCCTGCAAGTATCTGTATGCACACAATAGCCATTTCCTAAACTTTTTAGTCTTCTTTTATTTTATCTGAAAAATGCAATTTATTTCTATCCCTGTGATCTGTTCCAAAATCTCAAAAATCAGCAAACCTTAGCTATTTCAGGGTCTCTCTAATTTAAAACCAAGAAAATCACACTGCCTCACCACCTAATAAACATCAAAGATATTTGAAATAGCAATAATTGCTAAATCATTATTTTTATTGCTGCAACTAATATTACTATGGATGGGTAGTATTAGTTACTACTTTACTTGGGCATTTTAAGATCTGCCTACTCATTCTTTCAAAAATTTTATTTAAATTTACAAATGGAATCAATTATAAATATTAACTTATAGAAACTAAAATAATATTAAATTCACTAAGAAAATGTTTAAATGTAATTAAACAGCTTACTTTTATAGTCAGGTTGTAAATTTTAACAGAAGAAAACAACCTCAAAATATTGTTCAGACAGTGAGTTCATGCATACATTGATTTCTTTAGTTCACTATAAACTAAGTAATCACAAACTTATGGCAGTCTCACTGTCTTTAGGATAGGAAAATGAAACTCCAGATATATTAGTGTAGATATACTGGAGTCAGCAAACTTTTTCTGTAAAATGTAGATAGTATTTCAGCTTTGGTATCCATAACTTTCTATCACAGCCATTCAACTTTGCCATTGTGCAAAAGTACCACAGACCACATATGAACAAGCAGGCTTAGCTGTCTTCTAGCATAACTATGTACCCATCCCAAGGTGTGTCTGTGTATGAGCACTTTTGTGTGTGTATGTGCTTATGCAGGCACTGCATATATGTATGAGAGAGAGAACACACACATACCATACATAAAGTGTATATATTTAAGCTATAGAAAAAATTATTTTAGATGTATGTTTATTGCACTTAATAAATTCAAAAGGAAAAAAGCTTTGAAAACTGAAAGCTCTCTTGCAAGAAAGTTCCAACTGAATCATCAGCAAAATATCACCTGAATATGAAATTATTTACAATTTTATTCCAGTTAGTGTGAATATCCATATGTATTACTGCAGACATGTTAGTATGTCTGATTAAGAAGTTACCCCAGACCTAAGGAAGATGCTATAAAATATACAAATGTACAAATTGCAAAATGTCTGAATTGCAAAACATATTTGGCTCTAAGATTTTGAATTAACTTTCTGACTTAACTTTCTAAATGTCAGAAAGTACTTGTACTGGTACTGTCATACATAAAATATTTTGAAAGATTTATAAAAAAATTAATATTACTAATTTTAAATGCAATTTCAAAGTAATCTGATACCGCATATTTCCCCATGGAAATTCAGAATGTTCAGAAATAATACAAATCCATTTCCATATGTAAACGGTTGAGTAAATGCTTTCAAATTTAAATCTAGCCTGTTTAGATTGCTCAGAAACAAAGTTAACCTAACTATACTTACACAATACCCAACTATTCCTTTTATTTGACTTACTGAAATAAACTCTCTAAACTGTTTTCTTTTTGCCATTGTACTTATATAGCCTAGAAATCTTCAGGACCAGCAGTTAGCATAATGACTATGTCACTGAACTCCCACGTAGTTGACCACACGGTTCGAGTCCTGGAACCAGAGGCTTAAAGTCATGCCAGACACATGAGTGCGTGCCCAAGATCCTGAGAGAAGAATGGAGGAGAAGGGACTGCAGTGTGGCCATCCCTCTTCGGGGGTGATTTCTCGCATTCTGTCTCTGTCTCTCACTGTCTTTCAGGCGAGGGCATATGCCCTATAGCAAAAACCTCTCCAAAAAAAAAAAAAAAAAGTAAAGAAATCATAATGGTCGTGGATAGTTTTTCTTTTATATAGTTTTTGCTTCTGCTGAGAACTTTTTGCATAGTGGCAGAGTTATAGGCCATGAACTAACATAACTACAGAATAGAATGATGAAAGAAAAAAGAATCTCTATTGATAGTTCCTATATACATATTTATTAGTGATCTGATATGACCTGAAGAGACTATTTTTATTTATTTATTTATGTATTTATGTATTTATGTATTTATTTATCACTTTGGAGGTTTGTTTTTTTTTTTTGGCTATAGGGCATGTGCGCTCACCAGAAAGAGAGACAGAGGGAGACAGAAAGTGAGAAATCATCCCCTGGGGGTGATGGCCACGCCGCAATCCTTTCTCCTCCATTCTCCTCTAGGGATATTGGGCACGCACGCACACACGTCCGGGTCTGGGACTCAAACCATGGTCGAATACATGGGAGTCCAGTGACATAGCCATTACACCAACTGCTGGTCCCTGAAGAGCCTATTTTAACGACAGTACTTTACCATTATTATCAACCCACATTTTATTAACTTTGAAATATTACTGGCACCTTTATTTTTCTAAAACTTATGTTTTACAAATCATGTTTATGTAATCACATGAAAAATGTTTTTATCAGAGGAACAACCTGGCAAATTCTTTATGTCTAGTGTCACTCTTTTCTTGTCTCCATGTAACATTAATTTCTGCTTATACAGCTATTAAAATATTGTTTTTCAATGACACATGCTAGCAATGCATTATAATTTCCAAATTACTTGGTATTAATTAAGTTTTGGGTTGGCTGTTTCATGAGACATTTTAATTAAAATAATTTACTTAAGGAACTATAATTAAGTCCTGCATTGAGCAAGGACCTGTGAGAGATTCAGAAATGACAGTCTTTGGCCACAGGAATTCATGGCCCCTTACAAGATATAAAAAATATAAACATATATTTATAAAAGTCTAGAGAGTATTATATCTAAAAAAAATTACAATAAAGCAGTATGCCTCTAAATGACATAATTATTTTTGAGCTTTGCATGAGATACTATTATCCACAGTATTAGATTTGAGTTTCCACTACAAAAATGATTGTCCTCAGTACCCTGCCCTTTTCTTGACTTTCTGATTTAATGACAACAGCAGTGAATAAAGATAAAATATGGAAATAAGCGATATTTTCACTATCACAAATTATATGGGTCTTGAATACTCTTTGGGTTAAATTTAATTATAGAACTGTTATTCCTGTATCACTCTTCTGCACCAACTTTCTTCTCTTATGTAGGAGTTCTTTCAAATTCCAAAATCTTCAATTAAATTCTAAAAGTACTACTTAGGGGGTCAGCAGATGGCATGGTGGTTGAAGCACTGATTCCCACATGACTATGAGTTGAGTCCTGGACCTGGAGGCTTGTTTTCTCACTTTACCTTCCTCTTGCTCTTTGTCTTTCTCTGGTCAAATTAAAAAAATAACAATAATAAATAAAAAGTTCTAAAAAAAAAAAAACTACTAGCTGGTGGTACCAAATAATTATTCAGGATGACACACAGATTTTAACCATGCACATTAATTTAGAGAATATTAATAAGGAAAAAAGAAAATATGCCCAGTTAAATAGTCATAGGATTAAATTAATTGAATAGTTAACATTTAAATAAAAATGGCTATTGTAATGCCTTTACATTAAAAATAACATAATTTATATTCTATAAAATGATTCACCCTTTAAATATACTACATATAAATTTACAACTTATACAGTTATAGTTCCAAGCCACCTAAAATTTGACCTTTATTTATGTAAATCTTGAGCAAATACATCTAATAATTTTAAGCTCTAAAATTTAAATGAAGTTGCAGTTACAGTAATAGATAACTTTAAGTTCTTTATTTTTATATGTAGAAAAATATTGCTTTTTAAAATAAGTAACTACAACAGTAAGCTGGAAATGCTCTATATTCCTTTTCTTTTTACAAAGCATTCATGAAGTCAAAGAAAAAACCTAAGAAATGTAAGTAGTAAAAGGAAAATATTTGATAATTATTATGATTAAAACATAAACTGCAAGAAATGATGTCAGGCTAAGGTAAGTTCAAATAGAGGTCAATCAGGTGAACCTGACTTATTTTCAAGAGTATATTAACTTTATTCAATAATTACAGGCTTAAATTATTGAAGTACCCTGAGAAAACAAGCAAGACCTTCACAAAGTTTGTATGTTCAAAGCAGTTCATTCTCAGATTAAACCCACACTGAATCTTCTTTACTGAATCCTTCATTTAAAGCAAAATATTAAAGATAACTAATCAGCTCTGTTTCACTCATTCTTAGGACTGAAACAGGTTCTTGGAATTTCCTTCAATTTTATGACATTGAAGATATTCTCAAAAAAAAAAAAATAAATAAAGATAAAAAAGAATAAAGGGACCAGTAGGTGGCATAATGGCTATGTCGCTAGACTTCCATGTAGTGGACCATGGTTCGAGTCCCAGACCCAGTGGCTTAAACTCACGCCAGGTGTGTGTGTGTGTGTGTGTGTGTGTGTGTGTGTGTGTGTGCATGTGCCCAAGATCTTGAGAAGAGAATGGAGAAGGGACTGTGGCATGATCATCCCCCCCCAGGGGGGTGATTTCTCATTTTCTGTCTCTTTGGCAAGTGCACGCGCCCCATAACAAAAACCTCTCCAAAAAATAAAGTCACATAAATTATCATAAAGCATATAATTCAAATCAAGGAGTAATTTATTGAAATGATATGGCATAGGTTATATACATAAAAAAGTAAAGATCATCAAATTAACAAGATTATTTGCCTAACTGGAAAATCCTATATCCATTTCACAACTCTCCACATATAGAGATGTTAGCGTAAAAGTATACATTATACTCCAGAATATAGTTCAATTATGATAAAGTACAGAACAAAAGTTCCTTTGTAATTAAGGAAACAACAACAAAAAATCTAACATAAAATGTTAGTCCTTCTGATAAACTAAAAGTAATGTTACTTGTATTTCTTCTCTTACAATAAAAAATACATCTATTACATATAACAGTTAATCTTTTGAAATCATGTGAACGTCAAAAATCTATGAATGGCATGAAATAAATGGCCATAAAATATGTCAAAAAGGGAGATGTAGATGGGCATGGTGATGCATCGCTCTGATCTCAGGTACTTGGGAGACTGAAACAGAAGGATCGTGAGTTTGAAGACAATTCCAGCAAAAAAAAGAGACTAAGTCTAAAAAAAATAAATAAATAAAAATTGGACTGAGTACAGATAGTAGCATAGTGGTAATACAACACTCTTTGAGGCTGATCCACATGGTAAGGTTTCAAGTTCACATCCAGAGGTCTCTCTGAATGCAGCAGGAGCTACTTGTCCATGATCTGGCACTGGCTAAGATTGAGGGTGGTCGTAACATGAAGACCCTGATGGGGTGTCTTTCTGTGTGTCTGTCTGTCTCTCTCTTGCTTATGGAAGAAAGATACTTAGGAAAAAACAAAACAAAACAAAAAAACAAAACAACTTATTCTATTTTTTTTTTAAAGGGAAAAGCTAGTCATTTTCAAGAATTAAAGGCATTCAGTGATTCAGTTCTAAAAACAGTATTGTATATTACTTAGCTCAGGACACAAATATGAAATACACACATTCCATGTGCTGAAGCAAGCCTGAACTATAATGGTGCACACAGAAAGAAACACACACACACAGACACACACACACACACACACACACACACATCACTTTAATCAGAACAAATTATTATCTCAGAGGAGACCAAACACTATCTTAGAAACAATATAGGATGTTGACTTGGTAAGAAATGTAAATAATGTTATTAAAGTAATTCCTATTATGATTATTAAAAATGGTGGAATTAATAAATATTAATAGGAAATATGTAACTTGCAGTAATGTACGGTTTCAAGTTTCTAGGGAAAAACTGACTTACAGATCATTCGAAAATCTGCAGTCACAAATTACATTATACAATTTATAAGAAAGGATTTGTGGGAACCAGCAGTTAGCATGATGGCTATGTTGCTGGACTCCCACGTAGTTGACTGCAGTTTGCGTCCCGGACCCGGTGACTTAAAACTCACGCCGGGCGCGTGTGCGTGCGTGCCCAAGATCCCGAGAGGAGAATGGAGGAGAAGAGATTGCGGCGTGACCATCCCCCCTGGGGGGTGATTTCTCGCTTTCTGTCTCTATGCCTCTCTCTGTCTGGCGAGCGCACACGCCCTATAGCGAAAACCTCTCAAAAAAAAAATTGTTTAAATTGGTATAAATATCTACTTCTGACAGTGTATATAGCCCCAAGATTCACTGTGTAACAAAACAAACACACACATAAAAACACATTTAATGTAAAAATATTTTCCAGTTTAAATGTTTCATTATACTGTTGTTAAAATTGCCTGTATGATATTTAAAGTAATTATAAAAAATAGTTATTTATTGATTTATCAATTTATTTGTTACGATTTTTTAAGCCACTGGGTTTGGGACTTTCAGTCATGTGGAATTCCAGTACCTCAACCACCATATCACCAGCTGCCCCACACTGTTTTAAAGTTAAAATAATAATATGTATAATCAGAAAAATATATTTGGACTTAGTGCAATTAGAACAACTCTATCTGGTACAGAAAGAACAATATCTTATGTAAGGATAAGAATGTGTATATTATGCATCACAAGTCATATTTCCATAGAGAGAAGAAAGACAAAGAAAACAATTCTTTTATGGATTCTCCTCATGATAGAGTTTATATTTAATTTGTATAATCCCAGTAAATTATGTTAGCTAGGTGCCAGGCAAAAATAGATCAAAAGTAATAACTCTGCATGGAGTAACAATGTGAAACGGTCTGAAACAGAAAACTATGAAAACAGAAAAGAAGTTACACAGCAAAATAAAAGCACACACGTAGGAGGATAGTTTAAACCTTTGGGAAGGGACCACAGAGGTATACCTACCTACTAGCTCAAGAACAGATACAACAGAAAAATAATCATAGTCAAAATCTCATCATATGAAAAACTTCCACAATTTTATTTTGCATTATTACATTGATATATAAATTAGAAAGACAATTATTATGTTGTGATAATAAAACGAGAAAATTGTAAGTTTATAAAGTTCTATAATTTCTAAGGGACACAAATAAGATGGAGTTCCTCTATAGCAAAAGTATCAGGAAGGGATGAAATCTAGAAAATATTTCCAAGATAACCAATGATAAACACTTTGTAAGTGAGAAGGGTTATATATAAGGAGAGTTATTGTAGAAAAGAGAAAATACTTATGCTAAATGGGAGAAAGCTATAAACATGGAAGATTTTGGTTTGGTTTAGAAAGGATGGTCTAAAAATAAAAGCTAAAAGTTAACAAAATTATTTTTATAATTTATTTACATTTAATCACATATCTCTTGATAGTGTACATCATTTCTTTTTCCAGCTTAAATACCATGCACACCAATCAAAAGGAAATATTACTATATACATTATCATCAACAAATAGATTCTCATTTTTTGTCAATTAAATGCACATTTACCTTTTTTTCTTTCCCTTTTCCCTTTCCTTCCTCCCATATTAAACTTTTTTTTTTCACCTTTTATTGCTTCACCAATCTAACACTAGAAATATTCAAGCAGAGGCTAAAAGATCAACAGAGGTTATTACATTGAGTAAATAATATGTCAAAATCTTACTGCACTAGGTTCTGAAAGTCAGAGACAGTAATTTACATGTAAATATTTGAAGAATGCTAGAAAAACTTCTCAAAATATCAAAATAATAATATCCACTGCATTTGTGTGGCACTCCACATTTCATTATATTCACATTTCTGAGCATATCTTGTAACTTAAAAATTGTGAAAGCATTAATTACTAAAACAATTAGAATATATAACTATTTAGTTCCTAGTTATATACAGTATACTGAATTTAATTGTACTAAATGCTTCTATAGCTAGTAGTATTTTCTCCAATTATTCTCAAAATTTGTTTCTTAAATACATGACTTAATATTGGTACTACACACACATATACACACATTCTCTAAAGAAACAAATTCTACATCGTTTCAAAACTAGGAAATACTTGTATTAAAATTGGTCTTAAAAAAAAAATCAGCCTGACATACCCATTATGGACAATATTAGCACAAAGGGGCAGTCAAAGAAAACGCGTAATTCTTCTAGGTATATCTTAGGAAACCTCCATTCTCTTAGCTTTTTTTTTTCTTATTTTGCAGGAGTTAGTTCTTGATGGCTAATCCTCTGGTGCTCCAGGGTCCACCTTAGTTGTGGCAACTCCACCTAATTAAGGAGCAACTGTAATGTGGAAAGCTGTGTTGTGATACTTGAGAAGGACAGACTGGAGACTGATGGCCAGAGCTGACATGCCCTGGGCCTGACCTTACAGTCTGAAACTAGATAGCAAGGAACAACACATCTGGATAACACAGATCAAGGACCATGAAAAAGTCTGTCTGTGTATATTCTAATTAATTGTAGTGATGATTACAAGTCAATTGTGGTAAACATTTCTAATAATCCGAATGTCAGTAATTAACTACTTTATTCTTACATTTTTCTCTAAATATTTTATTAGGGTTTATCCTGAGCTTCCAGAAGTAGGCTATTTCAATAGCATTACAGAGTTCTTTAATCTGGATCTACTTTTTAACTAGATGGAAGGAGCTCTGAACTCAAGATTAGGATATTTGATTTTAGGGTAACCTCTGTAAACTCAGCAACTATATAAACTAGAACTCAGACCTTTGCCTTTTTTTACACTAAATTTCTTTGCTGGTGAATACTAGATTAATGGTTTTAAATCTTTTTACAATTGCAATCTACAGCAATGCAATTACATGATGACCCAGCTTACCTAACTGAGACAAATATTTTATAAAACAGTACTTCCTCTCTCTCTGTACATGATCTAGGCAATGGTATGGCATGGGGTGCCATTCATAAACATCGGTCAGGGCCTGCTTTACTGATGACACTGTACCACTAACAGGTGACAATCTGCAGTTTGGAAATCAGTTCAATAGAGCTGGTCTACATTATTTTCATAAAGTTCATAAACTAAACATAGTTTCTGTACTTTAAAATTATAGGAAAAAAATAATGATATTTAGAAGTTATATAATACTCAAATTTCCATCTTCATAAAAAATGTTTTATTGGAACACAGCCTAGCTCATTCCTCTATTTATGATCTGTGGTGATGTCCACACTACAATGGCAAAGTTGAGACAAAGAATACACTGTCTCAAAGCCTTAAATATTTTTTGGCCCATTACAGAAAAAGTTTGCCGACCCCTGCACTAAAGTACACATAGTTCTTTCTGGCTTGAGTATTCACAGCTCTAAGTCCAGCTCTCAGGTCCTGCTGGGCTAGACTGCTACCTAAAGGAAGATATATGACAGTAGAAAAGAAAAGATAATAGAAAAATACAAGTTCTTAGTTATTTATACAACAGATTTCTATTTCATTCTGTACTTAAAAACAAGAATGAAAAGTAGGTAAACTGACAGGCCATACTGGTGTTAATAAAAAAGATGAAAATCATTGGGAACCAGCTGTTAGCATAATGGCTATGTCGCTGGACTCCCACGTAGTTGACCGCGGTTGGCGTCCCGGACCCGGTGGCTTAAAACTCACGCTGGGCGCATGTGCATGCGTGCCCAAGATCCCGAGAGGAGGATAGAGGAGAAGGGATTGGGGCATGACCATCCCCCCTGGGGGGTGATTTCTCGCTTTCTGTCTCTCTGTCTCTCTCTGTCTGGCAAGCGCACGCGCCCTATAGCGAAAAACCTCTCAAAAAAAAAAAAAAAGATGAAAATCATTTATAGAATCAGTCCTTGTGAATTTATGGTGCTTTATCTAAATGTTTGAGTTTAATGATAGGCCCAGGACAGGTTGGGGAACTGTTTTTTGTTTTGTTTTGTTTTGTTTTTTGTTTTGAGAGGTTTTTGCTATAGGGCGCGTGCACTTGCTAGACAGACAGAGAGAGACAGACAGAGAGACAGAAAGCGAGAAATCCCCTCCCAGGGGGGATGGCCATGCCACAATCCCTTCTCCTCCATTCTCCTCTCGGGATCTCGGGCACGAGCGCACACGCACCCGGTGTGAGTTTTAAGCCACCGGGTCCAGGACGTGAACCGCGGTCGACTACATTGAAGTCCAGCGACAAAGCCATTACACTAACTGCTGGTCCCATGGGAACTGTTTTAATAGGAATTAGGTGTGGATATAAAATGGTCATTTGCAATACATGGTCTTGAAACATGCACTACAAATACACAATAAAATAGGCAGACAAAATGAAGCCAGTGGCTTCTATTCACTTCATAGACTTTATGTCGAAATTGTCTTTCAAATATCCTTTCTTTTCCTTATTCACACTTAGACTCTATTTAATACTCACTTGTTCACTAAAATCTTCTTTCTTTCTGTCCTATTCAAAATAATTTCAGAAATGACTAGGGTGCAGTTTTCTTTTCCCGACAGAAAATGGGTATTTGACAAAGTCACCATCACTGCCTTCCAACCCTTTACACATATATTGCTTTTCCAGAATTTTCAATAATAATCTTGAATAAGAGGGAACTTTTCTGGCTCTGATATCTTCACTCCCCTATACTCTGACCTCTTTTCTCTGCCACATTTAAACCTGACCAACATGTTGTCTATCATTGTGTGTATGGTATCACTATTGTATATAATTTTAAGAATACACTTAGAAATAAAGCACTATCGTGGAACCAGCAGATGGCATAATGGTTACATTGCTTGACTCCCACGTAGTAGACTGTGGTTCAAGTCTCAGACCCCGCAGCTTAAAACTCATGGCAGGCACATGTGCATGTGTGCCCAAAATCCTGAGAGGAGAATGGAAGAAAAGGGATTGTAGTGTGGCCATCCTCTGTGGGTGATTTCTCGTTTTCTGTCTCTCTTTGGGAGTGCAAAACCCCAAAAGAAAAAAGTTCAAAAAAAAAAAAAAAAAAAAAAAAAAGAAAAGAAAGAAAAAGAAAAAAAAAGCAAGCAAGCAATATTGACCTGGGCCCAAAGCTCAGAGTTCAAATCACTGGGTCCAAGACCTGAATCACACAGTTGATCATGTGGGATTCAGCCACATTAACACCTTGACACAGACTGGCGTATCTGCTATTTTCTTAATTAGTACAAACCTGTTCAATCTTTCAAAAAAAATTTCATTTTAGATTTAGACTTATTTTTCATTTTCAGTGACATTGCTTTTTTCTTTTCTTTCCTTCACTTTGTGTTTTGTTTCTTTTTACATTGTCATATTCTCTTCACATTGTGTTAAAATTTTACTTAAATACTTAAAACAGTTTGGTGCATGGTTAAAATGAGTGAAATTTATCTTTCCATACAAGATTTTAAGAATATGTATGTAGTATACCATGCAAAAAATAGAGAATAACAACATGTTATAACTATTTTTTCCCCCAATAGAGAACACTGTACATATAAGAAAAAGAAGAGAGAGACAGAGAGAGAAAAACACCCTGAACAGGTCTCATCATACTACAATCCCACTCCCCCAAACCTTGAGCCTCTCAAGATCCTGGGTACCATATGTGTGCCTGGTGTGACTTCAGGCCTATGCAGGTATCCAAACCCATGGACAGCCACATGGCTTCCAGTATTGCAGGACACTTGCTTTATTGCTGCACGACAGCAACAGGTTTATTAAGGAAAACGTAGTGAGTGCATAGTAAGGAAAGGGCCTACCGATACATGAGATCCTCAAGCTATACCATGACTTTAGTGTAATAATCAGAGACAACCTTAAAAATGTTATCAGCAGTGTCTAGTTAATAACAAATTTAATTTTTCTTTTGATGATATCATTACATTTTACTCTATATTGGAGTTGGTAAACTGGCAAATTTACCCTTTCATTGTTTGTTTTTTTTTTCATGACCAGGAAGTTACAGATTTTAATTTTTCAAAGGGTTAAAAAATCAAAATGACTTAATATACAAAGACTATATGACAAAAACTGTCCATGGTCTACAAATAATATTTTTTAAAAACTTTTTTAAAAGTACGCAACAACCTCATTCTAGATAGTGATTTTGGGTCAATGAAATAGGAGAAAAAAGTGAAATGCTAAATTCCATAAAATACAAAATTTCATAACATGTGAAGTGTGTTAGAAATAAAAATATTAAATATGAAAATCTTCTGTAAAAATTGCTTATCTTTCCATTATAAAGACAGGAAACATAAATAAATAATTTTCCTAACTTCTAATATTGGTTAATTGATATTAGTTTGCAAATAAATTAGTCATTCAAGTGAGAAAAAAACTGAAGCATTTTCCTTTTACATGACACACTTCATTACATCTTTTATTATGAATTACATTTTGGCTTACACATTGTCAAGTAGTCCAATGGCATATGTAAAGTTATAATGCCAACTTTCTCTTCTTTTTTTTTTTTACAGTTCATCACGGTACAGCTTTACAGTATACAAAATGAACTTTTCCAGCATGAATACACTATATATTAGTCCAGTCAAAGGCACTGTCATACATATTATCATGAACAAATGATTTTTCCATTTTTGTGTCCATTAATGTTTTCTTTTTTCCCCTCTAGATTTGCTCCCTCCCGCCACCTGCTCACCATTGTCTACCCTCTACCCACACTGCCTCTTGCATAAATAGTTGCTCTCCATGCCTTTATTTATGTATTTATGTATTTTTTTGGAAAGATTTTTGATATAGGGTGCATGCCTTCGCCAGAAAGACAGAGCGAGTCAGAGAGACAGAAACCGAGAAATCACCCCCAGGGGGGATGGCCACACTGCAATCCCTTCTCCATTCTCCTTTCAAGATCTTGGGCACGCACACAAATGTGCCCAGTGTGAACGTAAGCCACCGGGTCCAAGACTCGAACCATGGTCAACTACATGGGAGTCTAGCGATTTAGCCATTACACCATCTGCTGGTCCCCCTCTCCATGTTTTTATATAGTCCCATGTTTCAGATGTTGCCATAGAGTACTGACTGAAATGCCAATTTTAAAATAAATACACTTCTTTGTAGTTATTTGTGTGTTTTTGTATAGTTTTGTTTTGTTTTTAGTCTTGCTATAGGGTGCATGTGCTCACTGGAAAGAGAAAGAAAGAGATAAACTAAGAAATCACTCCCCAGGAGGGATGGCTCCACTGCAATCTCTTCTCCTCTATTCTCCTCTGGGGATTTGGGCATGTATGCACTTGCACTCCATGTGTTTTTCAAGCTACTGGGCCTGGGAGTTGAACTGCTCATTCTGCCATGTGGAATCCAGCTGCCATAATATCCATGCCATCTGCTACCCCCACATTTTCTTTGCTTTTAATAATGATTTACAAATACAATTACCCCATATTAACTCCTCACAGAGTACTTTGTCATTAGATTATTTGTCAATGTTTTGGGTAGGATACAGCTAAATTGCCTTTCCATTTTTTTCAGGTCATACCATCATGTTGTACATTATAAATTCAAGGAAGTTTATGTAAAAGTGAAACTGTAACCACATGAAATGTTCTTCTTAAAGTCTCAAATACTAAACATTACTACTGCTAATTAATGTAAATGGTAATAGAAGTTGTGGTAAAAGTTGACTATCACCTTATCATCTCTCAGAATTGCAAAACGAATCAATCATAATAAAATATTTTAAATAGATATCAAAATACTAATAAAGTTAGCAAGATTAAAACTGAAAATTTAGGTAGTATGGTGGTTAAGGTGATGGACTCACACATGGCTGACCATGATTCAAGTCCCAGACCTGGAGGCATGAAAATACCCACTAGTCATATATGTGTGTATGCCCCAAATCCCAGAAAATCTCAGGAGGAGAATGGAGGAGAAGGGATTGTCGCATCACTATTCCCTGGGGGTAGAAGGGTGATTTCTCACTTTTCCTTCTGTCTCTTTCAGGGGAGTGCACATACCCTAAGGTAAAAACCACACACACACACACACACACACACACACAAACACACAAGGTATATATGTGAATATGTGTGTATGTATACATATATGTACACATATACACATGTGTATACATATATACACATGTATACATATATATATATTAGCACTGTCATCAGCAAAAAACATTGTTTTTGCTTATCAATATTATTTAATAAGAATTTGGCTTATAAGCAGATGCCTCATATAAGAAATGCTAATGAGTCAAACTTAACTACTTTTCTACTAGAAATCAAACTGCCACATTCTTTATCAGATTTTGTCTACCTAGTTTTACTTCTCTATCCAATGCTTTCCTTTCACTCCTTTTTAAGTGACATTATGCTGCAATTCAATGTGGTAAAACTGAAAATAAAAAATTAGCATTCATTAAGAAAAAGTAAGTATGGGTTTAGAGTGTCATAATGCTACTGTATGCCTTTTTTTCCTGGAGAGCCAAACATAAGAGAAACAAGATGAAATTTGTTTGTTTTCTTTATTTAGATTTTTGCAAAAGGGCACATGTGCTACAATGAGACAGACAGAAACAGAGAAAGAGGGAAAATGAGAAATCACCCCTTGTTGGCGTTAGGGAAGCACACAGCAATAACTCTTCCTCTTGAAATACTTTGGACATGCATGTACATGCATGCATATTTTTCAATACATCAAGTATGGGACTCAAACCACAAAGAGGGCCATGTGGGGATCCAGTACTTTAACACCACTTCACCTGCTGCCCCTCAATAATACTTATTATATAATAAATCTGACAACAACCTTTTATTAATGTTAAATCAAATCACATCTGCTATCTTTTCAATTTCCCAAATAACAGATAATAAAAAAAAATCATATAGTGTAATTCTCCTTTAATTATTTAGGTAATACTTCCCAATGGAGAAAATATTTATAACTTAATTTTATTTTGCATAAACCTGAATACTTTGATAAATAAAGAGAATATTTTTAAAATCCAGTATGTTTATTCTTATTTGAAATTTTAAATATAGAATACAACAATACAACTAATTTCAGAAATACTAAGTTGTCAGTAAACTCATGATTTTGTTTATGTTTCTCTATGAAAAAATGCATCATGACTTTCCAGATGACATGATAAAATATATTGCCCATATTTATTTTAAATAAATTTAGATTCAGATAACAGAACTTGAATTCAAAGTAATATTCCAACCATTATGAGCAAAAGAAAATATTAAAATAGTTAAATTTTTAACTATTAAAAATTAAACTTTAATTATTTAATAATTAAAAATTATTTCAAGAATACAAAAACTAATAGTACATATTTAATACTGTAATCAAAAAAAGAATAAAAAATTATAAACTTAAACTGTTAAATATTCATAAAGGTTTTACAATATAATTTTACTTAATTTAATAAAAAGACTACTCCTGAAATTTTTTTGGCTAGAACTGGAGAAAATGGTAATGAAATGCTTTTTTCTTGGGACAGTGTTATGTGTACTATTGCAATCCCTTCCTCAAAAAGATGTGAAAAATAAGATCAAGGTAATTCATTATTCTACCTAATCCAAAAATTATATAAGTACTTGGCTGCAGAATACATGCAGTAAAATACAGAGCATAAGTGATGATACTATAGTTTGCTTTAGAAACAATAATTATTTCTGATTAGACTAATTTATAGTATGCATTCATAACTAAATGATTAGAACCACCATATTTTATTCATTATCTATTCATCTTAGAGCACAAACCAATTTTATAACTTTGCTAAAATTGTGAGAATATCACCTGAAAATTTACTCATTTATTTATTTTTAACTTTATGATTTCATACTTATATTTGTTGGACATCTCTATAGTACGCGTCATGGTTTTTAAACGTATGCATGCAATACATGACATCCTAATTAAGGATATCATCATGTATACCATTTTTAACAGAGAACTTTACATTTTCAAGTCTATTAAGTATTTCTCTCCTGAGCACCCCCACCCACTCTCTACTAGTCACTCCCCTCCCATACATATAGTCTTATATTGAGCAGAGATATACAGTATTTGTCTTTCAGAATAAGGTTTACTTCACTAAGTATTGAATCATCCATATTCATTTACTTTGTATCAAATGACAGGGTCTCATTGTTTGTTTCTTTTTTTTTTTTTTTAAGAAATTATTTTGCCTAAGAGCACGTGTACTCCAGGGAGAAAGATTGAGAGAGACCTCCACACACATAGAGTGAGAGAGAAAGTGAGAAATTACCCCCTCAGGGAGAATGGCTATGCCACAATCCCTTCTCCTCCATTCTACTCTGGGATCTTGGGGATGCAGGCAAATATGGCCTGAATGATTTTGAAGTCACCAGGTCTGGGACTCAAACTACAGTTGGCCATGTGGGAGTTCAGCAATGTAACCATACAACATCTGCTGGTCCCAAGGTTCTCACTATTTCTTATAGCTGAGTACTATTCCACAGTGTATATGTGCCACATTTTTTTTCAATCCAGTCATAAGTTCTTGGGCACTTAGGTTGATTCCACATCTTCAAGGTAATTCATTATTCTACCTAATCCAAAAATTATATAAGTACTTGGCTGCAGAATACATGCAGTAAAATACAGAGCATAAGTGATGATACTATAGTTTGCTTTAGAAACAATAATTATTTCTGATTAGACTAATTTATAGTATGCATTCATAACTAAATGATTAGAACCACCATATTTTATTCATTATCTATTCATCTTAGAGCACAAACCAATTTTATAACTTTGCTAAAATTGTGAGAATATCACCTGAAAATTTACTCATTTATTTATTTTTAACTTTATGATTTCATACTTATATTTGTTGGACATCTCTATAGTACACGTCATGGTTTTTAAACGTATGCATGCAATACATGACATCCTAATTAAGGATATCATCATGTATACCATTTTTAACAGAGAACTTTACATTTTCAAGTCTATTAAGTATTTCTCTCCTGAGCACCCCCACCCACTCTCTACTAGCCACTCCCCTCCCATACATATAGTCTTATATTGAGCAGAGATATACAGTATTTGTCTTTCAGAATAAGGTTTACTTCACTAAGTATTGAATCATCCATATTCATTTACTTTGTATCAAATGACAGGGTCTCATTGTTTGTTTCTTTTTTTTTTTTTTTAAGAAATTATTTTGCCTAAGAGCACGTGTACTCCAGGGAGAAAGATTGAGAGAGACCTCAACACACATAGAGTGAGAGAGAAAGTGAGAAATTACCCCCTCAGGGAGAATGGCTATGCCACAATCCCTTCTCCTCCATTCTACTCTGGGATCTTGGGGATGCAGGCAAATATGGCCTGAATGATTTTGAAGTCACCAGGTCTGGGACTCAAACTACAGTTGGCCATGTGGGAGTTCAGCAATGTAACCATACAACATCTGCTGGTCCCAAGGTTCTCACTATTTCTTATAGCTGAGTACTATTCCACAGTGTATATGTGCCACATTTTTTTTCAATCCAGTCATAAGTTCTTGGGCACTTAGGTTGATTCCACATCTTAGCAACTGTAAATAATGCTGCAATAAACAAGGATTTGCAAGTGTCTTTCTGATAGAGTTTTTGGATATCTTTTGAATAAATACCAAGAAGAGGGATTACTGCATCATATGGTAGCTCTATTTGTAGATTTTTTTTATGAACCTCCATTTTGCTTTCCACAGTAGATGTACAACTTACATTCCCAACAACAGTGTATGAAGGTTCCCTTTTCACCACAGCCTTATCAGAATCTGTTGTCTTTATATTTTGGGGGGCCATAGACATTCTGACTAGAGTAACTGGTATTTCATGGTGGTTTTAATTTGCACTTCCATTATGGCAAGAGATGTTGAACTTTTTTTTTTTATTTTAATATACATTATAGCCATTTTAATGTCATCCTTGGAGAGTTATCTGTTCAGTTCATTTGCCCATTTTTAATGGAATGATCTGTAATTTTTTGCAAGTGAGCTGCTTGAGTTCCCTAATATTGTTTATCAATATTTTTATTGAAAGCACAAATTGCCAATATTCTCTCCCATTCTGAGGGTTGTTTCTTCACACTAATTACTGTTTTCTTCACTGTGTAGAAGCTTTTTAGATTGAAGGAATCAACTGACAATTGTACCATTTGTTCTTTTTCTCTTAAAATTACTTCTGATCTTTAGAAATACATAGATATAAAAAAAGAGTTAGTAGTTTGTTAAGGGTTAGGTAGCAAATATTCTCAGCCTTTGTGGACCCAACTAAATGCTGAACTTTTTAAAATGTAGTCTGTTAAGATCAACCTATTCTGCTACTATATCACAAAGTTATACAGATAACAAGCAAATGAATGGTATATTTGCATTCTGATAAAAGTTAAGTCACAAAACAGGTGGCTGTCACATTCAGCTATTAGGCCACAATTTGGTTAACTCTGGTACAACCATAAAATAATGATGTTCGACATCCATATTAAAATTAAAAATATCTTAAAGTTAGAGCACTGATCCCATTCCCATAGAAGCAGCTAGTAAATATAAAATTTAACATTTTTATTCACTTTTTATAACCTTACTAATTATAAATGCATTTCTAAATAGGATATGTCAATAGTATCCTTATCCACGTGTTAACCTTTTTAAGTCAGCATTATTTTTGTGAAATGACATTTCACTACTGCATAGTATTACATTATAATCATACTACTTAATTATCTAGTCTTCTAATACACCTTTATTTTGTTTCCAGTTTGTCCTTCATTAAAATAAACTACTGTTACAAGCACTTTTATGTTAAGTATATATATCTACCTATCTAGATAGATATTTATGATACATATATCTGCATAGATATATTTTTATATTCTATATATGCTTTTATACAGATACATTGATAAGTATCTATATTTTAGATATCTATGTATTGGGAATATATATCTATTATACATATTTATGTTTTTATAGATATATACAAATACATCTATATATAAATATTTGTGAACACAGGCCAAAGTTACTCTGCAATATTTTTCTAAGAATGAAGTTGGTGAGGGGAGCAGCAATTGGCATAATGGTTATGTCACTGGACTCCCATGTAATCGAATGCAGTTCAAGTCCCACACTGGGTGGCTAAACTCATGCCGGGTGTGTGTGCATGCGTCCCCAAGATCCCAAGAGAATGGAGGAGAACGGATTGTGGCATGGTTATCCCTCAGGGGGTCATTTCTCACTTTCCATCTCTCTGTATCTCTCTGTCTTTCTGGCGAGTAGACACGCCCTATAGCAAAACACACACACACACACACACAAAATAAAGTTGGTGTACCTTTACAAATAGTAAGATAATGCAAAATTATTCCTCAAAATGATTCTGCCAATACACATGCTTACTAGAAGATTCTAACACTGCTCCCAGCAGTGGCAGGGTGGTTACAGTACTGGACTCTCACACAACCAACAATTTGAGTCTGGGACCTGGTGATTTGAAAATCGTGCTGGGTGCATGTGTATGTGTGCTCAGAATCCTGAGAGGAGAGTGAAGAAAGGACTGAGGCATAGCCATCTCCCCTGAGAAGTGATTTCTCACTTTTCCTCTGTCTCTGTCTCTGTTGACCACATGCACCCTATGGCAAAAATCTAATTAAAAAAAAAAACTATACCCTAGAGTACATGGATCTTTAATATATATTTGTACCAAATGTATGAGTGAAATTATTTCATTCTACACTTAATATCCACTTACATGGTTGCAAAATATGTTGAACCTTTTGTATGTTTATTGTTATTTGTATCTTCAACAGCTACAAATTAACAGTATTGCTCTTGCCAATTTTCTATAAAATTGTAGTTTTCCTATTGACAGGAGCTTTTTTGTGTAATCAACTTCTGTTTATTTTCAGTGTTAAAAATATATACTTTCAGTGTATGAGTAAGCTTTTCATTTTTATTACATTATGATTAAAACAATAACATAAAAATTCCTGTCCTAATCATTTTTTTTTAAAAGTTTTTGCTATAGGGCACGTGCGCTCGCCAGAAAGACAGAGAGAGACAGAGACAGAAAGCAAGAAATTACTCCCCAGTGGGATGGCCATGCCACAATCCCTTCTCCTCCATTCTCCTCTCGGGATCTTGGGCATGCACGCACATGCACCTGGCATGAGTTTATGCCACCAGGTCTGGGACTTGAACCGTGGTCAAATACATGGGAGTTCAGCAACATAGCCATTACGCTAACTGCTGATCCCATGTGCTAGTCATTTTAAGTGTACAAATTCAGTTGTGTTAAATACACTCACATTGTTAGGCACACAATCTACACAACTTTTCATCTTAAAAAATTGAAACTCTGCACTCATTAAACAATACTCCGTTCTCTACTCCCTCCAGTGACAAGCAACTATCGCTCTCCTTTCTGCTTGTATTAATTGATTACCCTAGATACTTCATATATGTAAAATCATAAAGTATTTGGTGCTTTTGTGATTTATTCCACATTTTTTTCTTTAAATTTATTTATTTTTTATGTTAATTCACCATACATCATTACAGCATACAAATGAATTTTCCATCCAAAATACACTGTATATTGGCTCAATCAAGCACACCAACATACATGTTATCAGCAAATAATTTTCCATTTCTTATGTCTTGTATACTTTTTTTTTGCCATCCTTGATTCCCTATCCCTCATCCTCTGCCATTTCCTACATAATATTTTTAAGAATGGATTATGCAATACTATTACATTTTATGTATATACTACATTTTGTTGATCCATTCATCTGTCAAAGGATATTTGGAATGGTTCCATTTCATGGCTATTTTGAATAATGCTACTATAAACACAAGCCATAAATACGTTTTTGAGACCTTGCCTTAAACTATTTGTATATATATCCAAAAGTAGAATTGCAATATAATCCCATTTATAACTTTTTCACAAAACATCATATTGTTCAGCATGATGACTGCACCATTTTACATTCTCACTAATAGTGAGAAAGGCTTCCAATTTAACTATATTCTTGCCTATATTTACCTTCTCTGTTTTTGTTTTTGTTCGGTAGCTACTGTAATAGGTGTGAAATGATATATTGTGGTTTTTGACTTTCCCATTTTTAAACTGAATTTTTTGGTTTTGATTTTGAGCAGTAAGAGTTCTTTATATATTCTAACACCTTAACAAATATATGTTTGAAGGTACTTTCTCCCTTTCCGTAGGCTCCTTTCACTCTATCGTGTACTTTGATGCATGAAAATGTTAAATTCTGATGTAGTCCAATTTATATATATTTACTTCTTGCCTGTGCTTTTGATGTCCTACCAAAGAAATAATTGCTATATTTAGTGCCATTAAATTTTCTCACTATGTTTTTATCTAAGTATTTGATGTATTTTGAGTTAATTTTTGTATATGGAGTGAAGCTTTATTTTACATGTTAACATGAATTTTTCATAACACCATTTGTTGATCACACAACTCTTTTCCCATCAGATGCTCTTGGTATCTTTGTGGAAAATCATTTGATCACATATGTAAGGGTTTATTTGTGGTCTAGAGATTCTACTCCACTGGCCTACAAGTATGATTTATTATCTTTTATTCTAGCTAGAAGGCAGACACACTTACCAGAATGAAACAGAGAGAGGAGAGGAGAAACACCCTCTAATGGAAAATGGTCATATCTCAACCCCTTCTCCTCTATCTCTCTGTCATTCTGGGATTTTAGACTCAGAGGAACACATGACCAACATGTAGATCATTTTGAATAGTATTAAAATTTTAACAATATTATCTTCTGATCCATGAACATGGGATATCTTTCCAATTATTTTTGTCTTTAATTTCTATCAGCCATGATTTATAGGTTTCAACATACAAATATTTTTCTCCCTCTTAGGTTTTTGCCATAGGATCTGTGCACTTGCAAAGAGAGACAAAGTGATAAATCACCTCTTGGGTGGATGGCCACATCACAATCCCTTCTCCTCCACTCTTCTCTTGAGATTTCAGGCATGCATGAGCATGCCCCCCAGCATAGCTTTCAAGCCACCAAGCCCAGTACTTGAACTGTGAATCACTTTGTGGGAGTTCGGTGCCTTAACCACTATGCTACCTGCTAGCCCTTCAACATTCAAGTCTTTTACATCCTTAGCTAAGTTATTTAAAGTATTTTCTTCTTTTTGATACAACTTTAAATTCAATTGTTTTTTAGTATTATCTTTTCACTGTTCAGTGTTAAGTGCATAAAAATGTAACTGATTTTTGGATGTTGATCAAGTATCCTAGAACTTTGCTTCATTTTTAAATTTGTTCTCACAGGTATTTTGAGAAATCTTCAGGATTTTCTACATAGAAAAACATAGATAATTACACTTCTTTTTTTTTTAACCATCTAGATGCCTTTTAATTTCCTTTTCTTGCTTAATTACTCTGAACAAGACTTCCATTACTATTTTGCATAGAACTAGTGAATGTGAGCACAACTGCATTGTAAGAGAACATAGAAGATATGATTTCCCCCCATTGTTTATCATTTTAATTGTGGGCTTTTCACATAGGATCTTTATAATGTTAAGGTAGCTTCCTTCTATTTTTAAATTTGTTGAGTAGTTTTATCATGAAGGAATGATAAATGGTACACCAACAGAAATAATCATATCATTTTTGTTTCACTGTATTAATATGTATTATAGCTATCACCTTTTTCTTAGTGTTGTGTTGTTGTTAGAAATAGGGTCTCATTATGCTGCCCAAACTGGCCTTGAATTTGCAATCCTCCTTCTTCAGCCTCCTGAGAAGCTATGATTACAAGCATATGCCACTATGCCCAGTTTCCTATTTGTTAGTTTTCACATGCTGCAACATCCTTGCATTCCAGAAATAAACCCCACATATCATGGCTTATTTTCCTTTTACTTTGTGGTTTAATTCACTTTGGTAGTATTTTCTGGAGGATTTTTAAAAAGAGACTTTTGCTTTAGGGTACATATACTTATTTGAAACAGAGAGAGACAGAGACAGTGAAAGGGAAAATGAATCACCCCCAAAGCAAGGATGGCCATGCCACAGTCCCTTCTCATCCATTCTCTTACCAAGATCTTGGGTATGCAGGCACACATACCCAGCATGATTTTTCAAGCCACCAGTTGTGAGACTTGAACCATGGTCATCCCTGTGAGAGTCCAGCAATGTAACTACTACGCCATCTGCTGGTCCCTCCTGGAGGATTTTTATATCAAAATTCAAAGAAATAATCAGTTTTGTAGTTTTCTTTTAGTATATTTTCCTGGTCTTTGTATCAGGATGAGTCTAGTCTCATAGAATGGGTGTGATATTAATTCCGAATGTTTGCAAGGATGTTCAAATGAAGTCATCTGGTTCTGGACTTTTAATTCTTCCTTCCTTCCTTCCTTCCTTCCTTCCTTCCTTCCTTCCTTCCTTCCTTCCTTCCTTCCTCCCTTCCTACTTTTTAAGGTTTTTGCCTTAGGGTACATGCACTTTCCAGAGAGAGAGAGAGACAGATATAGTGAGAAGGGAAGTGAGAAACCACTTCCCTTCCCCGCTGCCAACCCCAGGAAGGAATGCCACACCACAATCCCTTCTTGATTCTCCTCCTGTGATCTTGGGCATGCATATACATATGCCCAGCATGATTTTCAAGCCACTGGCTTCAGAACTCAAACCATGGTCGACCATTTGGGAGTCCAGTGAAATAACCGCTACGTCATCCCCTAGTCCCAGTTCTGGACTTTTCTTTATTGGGACATTTTTGATTAATAACTGACTCTCCTTATTCATTATATAATTGGTATGGTAAGATGTTCTGTTTCCAGGTGGGTTGTGTTTCCAGGAACTTGTCCACATTTTCGACATTATCCAACTTGTTAGTACACAATTGTTCATGATATTCTTTTCTTTTTTTTAATCTCTGTGCAATAGTTGTAATAATCCCTCTTTCATTTCAGGTTTTAGTTATTAACATCCTTTTTTTCTTCATCTAGCTAAAAGTTTGTCGGTTTTGTTGATCTTTCCAGTGAACCAACAGTTGATTTAAGTTTTTTTCCTAGTTGTTTTATATTCTCTATTTTGTTTACCTCTGTTATAATCTTTACTACTTCATTTATTCTATTAACTCTGCATTTGCTTCGTTCTTTTTTCTAGTCCCTTAAAGCTGCAAAATTATTATTGTTTTGTTTTGTTTTGTTGACAGAGTCTGTACTGTAATGCTCATGCCTCACCATGTTGAATAGCTGGGAATACAGGCACATGCCACTGCACCCAGCTTTCAGGGTGGGCTAGAAATTAAACCCAGGATTTCCATGTGGCTTAGGCCTGCTAAGTAGCAGCATCCAATAGCACATGCTACTGCAGCAGAGCCAAGATTTTTAATGTAAGCATTTATAGCTATAAATTTCCTTTTTAGTATTGTTTTTCCCTCATCCCATAGTTTTGGTATGTTGTATTTCAGTTTTCATTTGTTTTATGATATTTTCTAATTTCTCTGTGGTTTCTTCTTTGACTTATTGATTATTTAAAGTGTGCTGTTTAATTTTTACATATTTGTAGCATTTCCAATTTTCCTTCTGCTATTAATTTCTAGATTCATTCCACTATGATTAGAAAAGATTCTTTGTACGATTTCAATAATTTAAAATGTATTAATGTTTCTTTTGTAGCTAACATATGGTCTGTTTTGCAGAATGCTCCATATGCACTTGAGAAAAATGTACATTCTGTTGTTCTTCGGTGAATTGTTCTATATATGTCTAGTAGGACTGACTGGTCTATAGTGTTGTTCAAGTCATTTTTTTCTTTTTTTTTTTTGGAGAGGTTTTTGCTATAGGGCGCGTGTGCTCGCCAGACAGACAGAGACAGACAGAAAGATGGAAAGCAAGAAATCACCCCCCAGTGGGGATGGTCACACCACAATCCCTTCTCCTCCATTCTCCTCTCGGGATCTTGGGCACGCACGCACACGTGCCCGGCGTGAGTTAAGTCATTTGTTTCTTTATGGACTATCTTGTTTTATTCATTACTGAAACTTGAATATTAACGTCTCCTACTATTTTTGCAGATCTATTTCTCCCTTCAATTTGATCAATACATTTAAGAAATCTGATGTTTGACACATATAAGTGTACAGCTGTTATAGCTTTTTGGTGAACTGACTCTTTTATTTGACCTATTTGTCTCTTGTAAAACTCTGGATTTAAAGTCTACTTTGCCTTATATTGTTATAGCTACCCTTGCTCTTTTGGGGTTACAATTTGTTTTTTCAATCCTTTCATTTTAAACCTATATGTGTTCTTGTTTTAAGTGTTTTGTAGATAGTATATAGTTTACCTTTGTATTTTTCAAATATATTCAGTCAATGTATGTCTTTTGACTAGGAAGAATAATTCATTTATACTTTAAGTAACTGCTGGTAAAGAAAGACTTATTATTGACATTGTCTTTTCTACTTGCTCTATTGCCTTTTAGTCCCTCATTCTTTCCTTACTGCCTTACTTTGTGTTTAGTTGAATTTTGTGATACGCTTTGATTCCCTTCTCTTCTCTTTTTTGTATTTTTTTTAGATATTGTCTTTGTGACTGTCATGCAAATTACATAAGCTATCTTAAAATTATAACCTATTTTAAACAACTGAACTTCAGTTACTTATTAAAACTCTACTTTTTTATAGCTCAATACCTCTATAGTTTATGTTATTGATGTCAAAAATTACATACTATATTCTGTTTCCATTGGAATCTTTTAAATCCTTTATAATAATTAATAGTCCAACAAAAATTACAATATAGAGTTTTATATTCACTCATATCTTTTTCTTAATTTTCTTTTGGGGGGGGGGACCAGCAGTTAGCATAATGACTATGTCACTGGACTCCCATGTAGTTGACTGCGGTTTGTGTCCTGGACCCGGTGGCTTAAAACTCAAGCCAGGCGTGTGTGTGTGCATGCCCAAGATACCGAGAGGAAAATGGAGGAGAAGGGATTGCAGCATGGCCATCCCCAACGGGGGCTGATTTCTTGCTTTCTGTCTCTCTGTCTCTTTCTGACTGTTTGGCAAGCGCCCTATGGCAAAAACCTCTCCAAAAAAAAAAAAAATGTTTTTTGTAAGGCATATGTGCTCACTGGAAGAGAGACACAGACAGTGAAAGACAGAAAGCACCTCTCCTCCCTAGGGAGATGACCACTGTGGTTGGCTTTCAACAGCTGAATTATGATGTGTCTTGGTGTGTGTTCTTTGGCATTACCCTACCTGGAGTTCATATGCTGCTTTCCTAAAATTTGGGATAATTTTCAGTCATTATTTCTTCAGACACACCTTCTCCCTTTTTCTCTTTCTGTGACTTCCATAATGCCAAGAATATCTGCCTGAAGGTGTCTCATAAGTCCCTATGACTCTCTTTATTCTTCTCATTCTTTCATTCATTTTCTTCTTTTAAGTCAATCATTTCAAATGGTCTATCTTCAAGTTCACTGATTGATTCTTTTGCCTGAGACTGCTCTTGAACTCCTCTACTGGATTTTTTAATTCATCTGTTGTATTTTCCAGCTTCAGAATTTGCCCGTTTTATAATTACCCCTCATTCGTATTTTTTCTTTTGTTCATAAAATATTTTCCTAGTGTTGTTTAGTTGTCAGTCCATGTTCTTTTAAATGTTAAGTATAAATAGTACAGTTGTTTTTAAATTATTTTTTCAAAGAATTCAGAAGCCTCATAGGGTTAGGTCTTAAAACTTACTTTGTTTCTTAGAAATAGTCATGGCCCCCATCTTTCTTTGTATGCCTCTTAGTCTTTCGTTGCAATTTGGACATTTGAAAAAAATAACTACTTCTCATGATCTTTCTGGACTGCCCTTGGGTAGAGAAAAAAATCCTCATGAATAACCTGGTTTAAAGGCTCTCTCAGACCTTTTCTGGAGATGCATTTTCTCTAGACCTGTGTGTGTGTGTGTGTGTGTGTGTGTGTCTGTGTGTATTTGCAGATCCCTGTTAATACAGTCACTTTTAAATATGTAAATTTCCCTAGAAGTCTCAAACTTGCTGCTTCGAAGCAGTCTTAAAATCCTATTGTATTCCTTTACCTATAATCCCTTGCTCTAAAAGATCACCCTGGATGTGCAGACAACCAGCATCTTTAACACAGTGCAATGCTGGGACCAGCAGTTAGTGTAATGGCTATGTCGCTGGACTCCCATGTAGTCAACTGCGGTTTGTGTCCCAGACCCGGTGGCTTAAAACTCACGCTGGGCGCGTGTGCGTGCGTGCCCAAGATCCCAAGAGGAGAATGGAGGAGAAGGGATTGCGGCGAGGCCATCCCCCCTGGGGGGTGATTTCTCACTTTCTGTCTGTCTGTGTGGCAAGCGCATGTGCCCTATGGCAAAAACCTCTCCAATAAATAAATAAATAAATAAATAAATAAATAAATAAAACATAGTGCAATGCCTACACCACAATATAGATTCAATGGCTTTGAACCCAGTGTCCAAAATAATTCCTCTCAGTGCTGAGGCAGAAACCAGTCACTTTCACAACCACCAGACAAGCTAGTATATTCTAAGAACGTTCTATTTCTCTTGTTTCAAAGAAAGAATTGGGAATAATTTCTTCCTGACTGTGAATGCTGCAGTACACTGGGGAAGGTGTGTTATATGGGCAAACAAAATGCCATGGGACTGCCTATCTTTTGAGCATGGTTTTTCTTGACTAGGTGTTTGCTTTTAGGCTGCACACTTTTATCTGGTTTCTAGAGTTCTATCAAAGTTATTTTGGCCCATATATTGTTGTCTATTCAGTATTTCTTTGGGAGAATAGGAGATAGGGGAGTTGAGCTTCCTAGTCATCATCTTGCTGATGCCACACTTGATCTTTTCGCCTTTTAATGATATCTTTTGATGAGTAAAAGATAATTTTAACATAGTCAAAGTTATCATCTTCTACAGTTTGCTTTAATGTCTAGCTTAAGAAATTTTTGCTACCTTTGATAATAAAGATATTTTCTTATGTTTTATTCTAAACCATTTAAAGTTGTTGTTGTTACTGTTTTTTAATCATCCTGGAAGCGACTTTTGATAATTTTGGATGAACAGATCAATCACTTTCATTTTTCCATATGATTAAGATAAGTACATTCTATTGATCTAGATACAATTAATGCATTGTACATCTCTTTCTCATCAATCTGCAATTGCAACTCTGTTTCATAATGCTACCATATGGGTGAAGGATCTGGTCCTGGATACTTTTTCTGACACAGTGATCTATCTCCAGACCACTACCACACTGTTTTAATTATAATAACTCGTTCATCTTCAAAGTTATCATATTTTCATCCCTTTACTCAATGGTCGATATTTAAGAGACTGCTTATTAAATTCCATCAAAATAGGGCTGGCCTGTAGTATAGTGGTTAACCACTGTGTGCAGGAATCCAGGTCACATATGGTCAATCAATGTTCGAATCCTGGTACCAGGGGCTTGAAAAACAGCATATGCACATGTGTGCCCCAATCCTGCCAGGATAAAGAAATGAAAGGGATTATACGGACCATACTCACCATGGCATGCTTTCTGTCGCTCCATCTCTTTCTCTCTCTCTCTTTCTCTTTCTGGTGAGCACATGTGCCCTATGACAGCAATCTTTCTAAAAAATGAAAACAATTCCATGAAAATAATTTGGGATTTTTAAAAACTAATATTTGTTGATGGGGCCAGTAGGGGGCGTGGTGGCTAGGGGTGCTGGACTCACACATGGCTGAACACGGTTCAAGTCCTGGACTGGCGGCTTGCTTTCTCACTTTCCCTCTCTCTCTCACTCTGTCCCTCTCTGGTCGAATTAAAATAAGTAAATAAATAATAAATAAATAAATAAATAAATAAATAAATAAATAAATAAATAAATAAATAAATAAATAAATAAATAAATAAATAAATAAATAAATAAATAAATAAATAAATAAATAAATAAATAAATAAATAAATAAATAAATAAATAAATAAAGTTAAATGAAATAATTCTTAAAATAACTAATAGTTATTGAAATTGATGAATTTTAGTATAAAATGAAATCGCTTCTCTAGGACGAGACTTCCTACTGTGAACATGATATAGTTCTCCACTTAGATCTTCAAGGTAATTCAAAATCTTAATAATCTTCTCCAAAAAGTACATTAAGAATATTTCATTGTGAAATATTACACAGATAAGTAAAAATGCATAAAATATGGGTTAATGAATTATTATGAAATGAGCACTCTTATAACCACTGCATAGCTAAAGAAATAGATTTTGCCAAGTATCCTAGAACCTCTTCGTGTGTCCTGTCCTAATCATAACCCTCTCCCTACTTACAAAAATCCATTATTCTGGGCCAGCAGGTGACGTGGTGGTTAAGGTGCTTGACTTCCATATGACCAACCATCGTTCAAGTCTTGGACTCTGTGGCTTGAAAATCATGCTGGGTGTGTGTTTGTGCATGCCCAAAAACCTGAGAAAAGAATAGAGAAGGGATTGCAGCGTGGCCATCCCCCTTGGGGAGGGGAGTTGATTTCTCACTTCCCCTCTCTCCGTCCTTCTCTCTCTGGTGAGCACACATGCCTTATGAAAAAAACCTAAAAACAAAAACAAAATCCTAACTTTTATAATAGTCACTTTCCTTTTCTGTATTATTTTCTAAATGGTATCATTGTATCTATACACAACTTAGCTTTGCTGATTTTTTGGAGATGTCTTCTAAATTTCTTTGAAGATACACATTCCCCCAATATTTCTTTTTTGCCCATCTAATTTACTTGAAGAGGTCAAGTAATCTGTGTTGTGGGATTTCTACCAGTGTTAGTTTTGATAACTAAATCCTCATGGCATATTTCAATATGTTAGGTCTATAGGTATAATCAGATTCAACATTACGTTATTCATTCATTCAGTCAGTCAGTCAGTCTCGATGGATGATGGTGTTTTTCTCATTTGGTTGTCTCTTTCTCTTTTTTGTGATGCTAGTAGTTACTGGAGCAGAGATCTGCCAATTCCTTGGAGGATGTTAAATGGCAATCGAACACATATCCATCATTTATCAGATTATATGCTGCTATAATGAGAAAGCCTCCCTCATCAATGATATTGGTATCATTTTTCAAGAAAAGATAAGATATGTACTTGATTATTTTCCTTTATTTATCAAATAAAGGTTTTCAAAATAGTTATTTACCCTCTAAATTTGACCAAATTATTTTAATTATTTTTTTATAGTTCATTGTTTAGTTTATTTTTAATATCCATCATGCCATGATTTCATAGGGAATAGGGTTCAGAAGCACAGACTCTTTTCTACTGGTTCTCAAAAAGTGTGCTTCTCTGGGTGGAGCAGGCTGGTGCTTCAGTTGAAACCAGGTGCCTTTCTTTTTGGCTTCCTTCTTTTTCTGGTTATTTTACTTCACACATTTTAGGGAGTGATTTCTGCTTTTAGAATGCTTAATATGCTCTATACGTACATTAATTCTCTAGGCAAGAATCTTGCTCTTAACTATTTATAACAATACCAACAGCATGCTGGGTAACACTGTAGACTCTTCCAGTTTTGCCATGGTAACATTTATAGGGCATCCTTTTTGAATAGTACCCATTCCCTTGTTGTCTATAATATCACCTTTCTTGTGGATTCACATGTATGCTGCCAAAAGGGACCACTCCATATTTTCTAAAAGTCCTAGAGAATATACATTGGGTGCCTCACCTCTTTTCCTTGGTGTTCGTCATTTTGGTGAATACTGGAAGATGGCTGTTTTGGCCAAAAGGATATTTTGTTAATTTTCATTACGGACTTAGGGATTTCTAATGTGTCTTAAATAGCTTATTCCATTTTCTTCTGGTAGAATATATGATGTCAAAATCTATGACAACAATCTGATTTTCTTTCAATTGAAGTTAATGTAAATTTCTATAAGACATACATATGTTTTCCTGTTTTCTCTACAATTGATTCATCTTAGAATTATTTTAACTTTATTTTTTATTATTTTCCAGTTTGATCAGAAAGAGAGAGAGAAAGAGGAAAAGTGAGAAAGCAAGCCACTAGGTCTGGACTCAAAGCACAGTTGGCCATGTGGGAGTCCAGCGCTCCCAACCACCATGTCACCTGCTGGCCCCAGTAGAATATTCTTGATGATATCATCTCAGTTATTTTTTCAGTTATTCCATGTGCTCATCCAATACATCTCTTTCAAAAATGATTTCTAGAAATGTTTCATTGAATTATTGTTCCTATTACTTTTATGTTTTATGCTTTGGTTTTCATCCTTGGAAAACTCTACTATTTCTTTTTTTTTTTTTCTTTAGGTTATTACCATAGAGAATGTGCACTCTCCAGAGACAGAGAGATAAAGACAGAGAGAGGGAAAGTGAGAAATCATGCCTCAGGAGAGATGGCCATGCCACAGTACCTTCTCTTCTATTCTCTTCTCCAGATTTTGGGAATGCATGCACATTCTTCCAGCATGATTTTTCAAGACACAAGGTCTGGGACTCAAACCATGGTCAGCCACTTGAGGGGTCTAGCACCTTAACCACCACGCCACTTGCTGACTCAACTCCTACTACTTTTATGTTAGATGTTCTAAATTTGTCCCTTTAACTTTGTTTCTTGTCACTTTAGTTATTGTTTTAATATTTATAATTTTCCCCTTCTTATCTTATTTCTCTTATAGTCTTATCTATAAAGTTCATTCATTTCTGTATTTCTTCTTAATCTTTATTCCTAAAATAATTCCCCCCTTTATCTCTAATTCTTTACTAAGTCAGACTGCCATATTTTTGAGATCCTTTGTATTCCAATTTAAGTTCCTGTTTCATGTCCTGAATCATTTTCTAGTTAATTTTAATCTATTAAAATTTTTTCATCTTTTCTCTAGCATACTTTTCTTGTGTGAGGGAATACTTTTCTACTCAATCTCATCTTTCTAAGTGTAATATATGATACTATGATATTTTTATTGCTAATTATTTTATGCAAAATTACTTTTCTTGAGCTTCTATTTACTTTTAGATACCTTTTTCTCACCCTCTCTCGTCAGGTTCTAGAGATCTCTTCTGTTGTTTTAAAATATGACAACCTATCTTCTGAGATCTACTAGCTATGTCTGGCTTTCTAGTTTTATCTGAATTTTCTCTTTGTCTCTTTTGTCCTTGTGCTACTTAATCTGAATTCTATTCATAGTAGTTCCTCCTCAATGTGAGACTTTGTCCTGTAAAAGAACTGCTTGGTTAATTTTTCATGAGGTCTGGACAGCTTTAGCACTTTTGACCTTACCACAGAACCTTTTGAGTCATTTGCTATTACAGTGTGTAAAAGCCCTCACTGTTTTAGCTACTGTTCTCAACTTGGCCTGCTCGGTTTTCCAATGAGTATTTGCAGACCATATTCCTCAGTGACTCCCTAGCTTCCCACTACTGTCTCTCATGCATTGTGAATATTATATATATTATATAGCTGTTGCTGTATTGTTTCTACCCAGGCATACTTATGAGAACAATGAGATAGCTAGTCACCTGTTTTGTTGTAAATGTCCATTTGTTATTTTCGTACCAATTGTTTCACCATCTACTGCTCTGTTTTTTTTTTTAAAGAATTGTTTTATTTTTTATTATTTTTTATTATTATTTTCCAGTTTGATCAGAGAGAATGAGAGAGGGAAAGTGAGAGAGCAAGTCACTAGGTCCAATACTCGAACCACAGTTGGCCATGTGGGAGCCCAGTGTCTTTAACCACCATGCCACCTGTCCTGTTGGTCTCCCTATTTTGTTTTCATATGGAGGAAGTTACCAGTATTATAAAATTATGCCACCATTGACATCAACTATGAATTTATTATGTACATATTATTCGTATTATTACAAGCATGAAATACTAGTTCTGAAATTAAATTTTAATTCATAAATTACAGATAAAAATGCATACATATAAGATTTTCTAATTATATGGCCATACTACTACTATAAATGGTTTGCAAGTGAAATGCAACTTGCCAACTAGGCTCATTCCTTTTATAATAACATTTCAAAAACATCTTTCTTTTGGTTGAGGTAAATTACATATGTATGTGGAAAATATATAAAATGATAGTCCTGGAAACTATGAATACCCTTGAATATTTTATGATTTTGGTAGAATATCAATGCCACTAACAGCATATAGATACTTCAGTGAAATCTCCTACACCTCTACCATCCTTTCCTAAAATGCTTCAATGCTTGCACACCTCCTGAAAGGGATATCCTCACGTATTACATCTAACTCCATCAGGCCTGACCCATCCCAGGTTTAGCTGATTGTAATGGGGTAGGTACCTAAACCATGTGGATCAAAATAATAGTCCTGGCTGAGTCATTCACATTCTCTCTTGAGAGACAGTGACTGTAGTTGGATGATGACAGATATTTACATTAAAAGCACATTCAGATTCAGGCTAGAATACTATTAACTCTGCTAAGTAAGCCAGAGAAGTTAATTTGGGAAAAAAGTAAAAGTATTGAGTAGGGGGCCAGTAGATAGTGTGTTGGACTCTTACATGGCTGACCTGTACCCAGTGGCTTGAAAATCATGCTGGGTGTGCGTGTGTGCATACTCAAAATCCCAGGAGGGGAAGGGATGGTGTCATGACTATCCACCCTCACAGGTGATTTCTTACTTTCCCTCTCACTATCTCTGTCTCTCTTCCCCTTTCTCTGGTGACCACATGAACCTAAGTCAAAAGCTTCTTTTTTTTTTTTTTTTAAGCAAAAGGTATTTAGTAGGTATACAGAGAGAAGCAAAGATAGGAGGCTTTGAAGTTGCCTTGAAAAATGAAAGGATATAGCCTTCATTACTGATTCTCCTCTCCCATTTTCAGGTTTTCTGAAGTCTAACTGTATTTCCTTTCCCTTCCTTGGAAACTCATCATAATTAAATAACCCTGAATATTTTCTTGAGTTCTCAAATGAAAAAAAGAATAACACTCACAAAATATAAATAGTGGTTTCTTAGAGCTACTCTATGCCATGGTATAAAAAGACTGAAAAGTACACTCTGCTGCTAACACACACACACACACACATACCACTCTTCTGATGAACTTGAGTGACTATAGCTTCTTTATTACTAATGATAGTTCTAGGCCCAATGTAGTCCTTAGGCCTCCTGAATACAGATGATCAAGATTTAATGTATTTTCTGACACACAGTATCCAATCCACAACAAGCCCTACTTCATTAACTTCAAACTCCAAAATAAGCTCTCAGTTCCCTCTTCCAGAGAAGGCCATGGCTTCTACACACTAACAGCGAGCCAAGGAAATCTAACAATTTTGGATCACAGAGTTGTTTTTCCATCTTTGGCTAGTAAGTACTGATACTTGTATACAAACCTATTCTGTGCTTTTTATGAATTAGTTCATAAACTGAAAAACTATAATTTTCTTAGAGAAAGGTCATATGCTCCAAATAACTTACTTCAAAAATTATTTCTTATTGCTAAGAGAAACACACATCAAAGCTACCTAAAAACAGCTGTTAGTAAGTAAACTTAAAATCTGTGAAGCATAATTTGTGAAGTATATCGCTCTAGGATTTTAAAATCATAAATCTAACACAAGTTATCTAATAAAATGATTGACAAATTAAGAAAATAAAATAGCATTCTTTTATCTTATATTTTAAAGATAATAGACTAGACAATAAAGCTAACAATATTTAGTCTATAAGAAAAAATACAAATGCATGAGTGTACTAAGAAAACTGAATATAAACATTGGGTACAGAAAACATTTCAAAAACATTTTATAATTATTTTAAAATAAGTGTTACTGCCATTTTTTTGCACAATAGAATATTTTCTGTAACCTAAATTTGGTTTTGCTCTTATCTTACCCATACATACAATGAGGTCAAAAGCAGTGAAATTTATTCATTATAAGTACTATTTCTTAAACAGAAATATTCAGTAGCAAGGGTAAAGATATTTTTATCTTGTAAATGTCCTGGATTATTCACAAGTCTGACGGCTTTCCTGTTCAGGGGAGAGGAACACCATATCAAAGTAAAGAAAGAAAGGAAATAGAGGGAGAGGGAAAAGAAGAGTAAGAACATATGCTCAAGAATGTGAACATGAAAGGACACGTATTTCTATAGGCATTTCTATTTTGTAATTTTTATCACAGATAAAAGAGAGAGCAAGAACGAACGATGATGTGCGCAGCAGCAAATATATAAGCAAGGATAACGTCAGCACTGGGAATTCTCATCACAGAATATGTTACCTGTTTTCCTTATTTTCCAAAGTTAACCTCCACCAAAAATTATCAGTAACAAAACTAACAAGTTGTTCTATTTAAGTACAAAGGAAATATACAGAATATTTATTGATTTTGTATTGCCAGAGGGCACATGTGCTCACCAAAGAGAGACAGG
>NW_006160114.1:7013763-7050099 GCF_000334495.1 Tupaia belangeri chinensis | reverse complement strand
GAGGAAGAGAAAAATACCCCCCGCCCTGCCATGGGATGTGGTTACATCCCAATCCCTCCTCTTCCATTTTTCATCATGTTGGGATTCGGGGCCTGTATGCACATACCTGGCATGCTTTTTTTTTTTTTTTTTTTTTTTTTTTTTAATTTGCTGGGGCCAGGATCTGAACCAGGGTCAGTTATATGAGATGGAACTCCCTTAAACACTAGGGTAGGAGGCCAGACCCCAAATATCTATTATGTACTATAATACAAGGTAGACAGTGGCAATATAAACAATAAGATACTTTTATTTATAACAGTGAAAACTTATTTTATTAACATTATATAAACAGAATACCACATGAGCAAAGAAAATAAACACTGATTTAGCTTAAGGAGACTGAATTTAACATAATTCAAAGGATTTGTATAATTTAGGGTAAAAAAGTAAAGGCAAAGGATTCCATGCAGAAAGAAGAGTGGTACAAAAATAAGGACAATGGGATAGTATGTAACTGTTCACATGTTTAAGGAGTATCTTCTACAGAGAGAGGATAAAGACTAGTTGAATTTGGAAAGTAAGGTTATAAGCCAATTGTGAGAGAACTAATTGAGGGCTAACTCCTTAGTGCTAACTCCTTAGGGCTAACTCCTTACTTAGTGCTAACTCCTGTGTGCTCGCAGCTGGATCCCACTTGTCAACCATGGTTGATACTGTGGCTCCAGAGGCTTGAAAAACATGCCAGGCACATGTGCATGTTTGCCTCAAATACTGACAGGGTGAAGAAATGGAGGTAAAAGGATCACAGCATGACCATCACCCATTGGGAGGTGCTTGCTTTCCCTCTCCTTCTCTCTCTCTACAGAGAGGTCCTCCGGCAATTAAATACATTTTTAAAAAGAAACAATAACCAATAATCTAGTATGTAATCCATAACTATGATTTCTCACTTTTAGCTAGCATAAAGTTTATGCTACCTTAGAATATTTTAAATGGATTGACAATAATATTCATACTAATAATATTTAGAGAACTAGGTGCCAAATTAATATTGTTTCCAGAAATTACTCTCATCAAATCATTGTAAATATTAAAGTTGAGAGAGAAAAGAGCTAAAGAAAAATCAGATTTTACCACATTTTTATCTTTTACATTAATAGAGACATCAATATCAAAACAGATAAATTTAGGAGAATATGCAATTTGATGAAAAGGATGCATACATTTTCAGATGAACGGAGATTGAAATATTGACAGATGGAGATGCTCAGACTAGGGAATCTGCCCAGAACTTAAAAAACTGGTTGAGCTGCTACTAGAGTTAGGTAGAAGCAGGCAACACAAACTATCCTATTATTATTTTATTTATATTTTAAATTTACCATAGGACACATGTACTTGCCAGAGAGAGAAAGAGTCAGAGATAAAGGAAAAGTAAGAAAGAATCCCTCAATGGGACACAGTCATGTGCCACAATCCCTCTTCCATTTCTTCAACCTGCTGGGGTTTGAAGCACACACACATGCACACAGAGATGGTCCCACTGGCATATTTTACAAGCCAACAGGGCTGGGTCTCAAGCCGTGCCATTAGCCATGTGGGATCCAGCTCCCTTAACCACAAAGCCATAGGGCCAGCCCCGAACTATCCTTTTAAAAATGAGTGTCAAAAAAATAAAAATGAAGGTCCTTAAAAAGACAAGGAAGGGAGTGTTTCAAGGAGTAGGCAAGAAGACCAGCTACCCATAACTACTTTATTGATCAAGTTAGAAGGGAATGACTATCCTGAAAAGTTATCAGTAAGCTATTCAGTTTCGCTTCTTGCTATAGTTTGTATATAGTTTCGATACAATATATATATTATTTTCAACTTTAATTAATATTTTTATGGCAATCTGCTCATTAGACTATAAGATATTGGAGGTAATGACTATGTCTTTTTAATCCTGGCAGTAAAGATGCAAATTTGTCTTCTTTACTGAATGAGTAAATGACAATGTAGCATTATATAATCAATCATACACATCTAGAACAACACTATTCAAATTACAGACAATTTCTGGTCATGAAATTGATTTTACGTTTTTAAGAACTTTTCATTTTTAGGCTGCTTTAAGTCAATGTCATTCATCTAAGTTCTATTCTTTGGAACATTTCTACTTTGCTTTGTAGGTGAACGCATTAATGATAACAAAGACACCCAATAGCATCCACAGTGACATCCTGACTCTTCTCAAAACTGCAACAGTCTCTCCATACCACTCAAATTAAATATAAATACCCTGTTATCTCCCTCAGCCTAACATCCAACTATTCTCTTTTGGTTCACTTCTTCGAGTGACATGACACTAGCATTTTTCCTATTCTGTAGTCATGCCCAGAATGCCCTTCTATTCCCACGTTAGGGTCAATGCACTGACTACACTCAATGCCTAGAACTTCTCTAGTAAGTATGGCTCACTTCCTTTTAAGTTTTTGCTCAAATATAACTTTTATCCTGAGGCCTATGTAAAATGGACCACCCTCTTTAATACTACATCCTAACTCTGTAACTCTACATCCTCATTGAGTAACACCTATCCCCTGGGTTGTTTTTATTCTTTTACATAGCAGTCACTATCTTCTAACATGCTGTATAATTTGATTATTTCTTTTGGTTAATGCTATTTAATGTCTATCCTTGCTAAAATATAAGTGCCACAAAGTCAGGGATCTTTGTCTACTATTAAATAATATATTCCAATTACTATCCTAGTACTCAGCTCAGAGTGGTAACTCAGTATTTTTAAAAGTATTAGTTGCCGACTATATGCCATTTATAACAGTTTTATATGCATTATACAATTTAATCCTTATAAGAACCCAAAGTGCTATTATTGACTTCATTTTATAGAAAAGAAACTAAGATATACAATAGCTGAATAACTCAAAAAGGCCATAAAACTAAGGAACTATTAAAATTATGATTAAAACTCAGCTCCCAGAGGCAGAATTGTTAAGTTATTATCTTCCATAATTGAAACATTGTGTAGAAGCAGTTGACAAAACAGATAAGCCATAGGAAAAGTTGCTTGCTTCTATAATAAACAGGATGTGGGGAAAACCAAAAACAAGACAGTGTACAAGGCAGCTAACCCCAAGGACCACCTAAAATGATACTGAAAGCAATTATTCACATACACAATCACATATATATTGATTGTCTCTTTCTGAATTTCATGCATAAAACTTTGTTTTGAAATAAATAAGATTTCAATTAACCATATTTTTCAAAGCCACTCTCCTCATACAGGTGTATAAATTAAATCTTCACCGCAATGAACTTCTCTTCTTGGTATATACTCACTCCCTTTAAAGAGCTGTTGAGTAGATGATGCAGCATCATCAGTTCCCAGTTAAGTATTTCTCTATATTTTTAATGTTCTCTCAGGTAAGAATTCTCACATTACAAATGTTATGTGAATAAAAAAAGCCACTTAACGAAGGATGGCTCTTTGAGTTAGAAAGAAATTGTAGAGATTACCACATCCTAGTGAGAAGATCCTAAGCCCTGATAGACTGAATTTTAAAAAGCCAGAGCTTCCCATTCTAACACCCTTTCAAAGTTCTTTGTTTTCAAAATTTTGTTGTTGGGATTGACTGTACAAAGATGATTTTTAAAAATAAGAAGAAAGCATATATCGAGAAACTTATTAGAATTTATAGAAGTAATGTCTTCACATTCTTTTAGCAATATATATTCTTCCAGAAGCACACATTATGCCATGATAAATAGATATATTACAGGAAACTAAAAATAGTAGAGAGAGAAATCATACCTTCTATCAATAGCTCTTGTCCATGACTGCCAAGAAGTGTACGAGATAGGAATGGGGCAAAGTCTACAAAAATCTCACGAAGAAGAGGAGCAACTTTTTCTAAAGCTCTTTCAAGTTTTGCAGTGATGCTGTTGAAATTAAGACATAAACACTAATAAATATAACTCGATATAAATTGTCAAACTTTACTTCTAAGTTAAAATCTTTAAAAATCATAAAAATCCAATTATAGCCCATGAAATAATAACAAGCTTCTTGTAGAAGAGACACCTGTGCAAATGTGCATTCCATCATAAGGCTACTCAGATTACAGATAAATAGAATAACTACACTGTAGAAGGAACTGAAGTTCTTAAACCTGCCAGGGTCACAGACTACATGGATAGCTCTAGAAGTGTCAGGAAAGTTTTCTCATATACATCCACCTATCTATCCACCAAAGAAACCTTCTATAATGGGTCACTGTGCCAGTCACAAAGAATTTCACTCTTGGGACCAGCAGATGGCATATTGGTTATGTCACTGGACTTCCATGTAGTTGACTGTGATTTGAGTCCCAAACTCTGTGACTTAAAACTCATGCCAGGCACATGTGTGTGCATGCCCAAAATCCTGAGAGGAGACTGAAGGAGAAGGGACTGAGGTGTGGCTATCCCCCTTGGGATGGGGTGATTTCTTGCTTTCTGTCTCTCTGTCTCTCCAGTAAGCACAAGTGTCCTATAGCAAAAATCTCAAAAAAAAAAAAAAAAAAAAGAATTTAACTCTTGCTCTCAAGGAGGTAATTCCTGAAAAGTGAACAAATAAGGAAATAACTGGAATTCATGTAATATAGTCAAATTGCTTTGCCAAACCAAAGTATTTTCCATGTCAAAAGTCCATAATACTTGTATAAATCCCTGCATTATTATTTATATTGTTCATTACTAAATTTTAAGTTAATGGCATTACCCAAGTACTATTTATCATTGTGAAAAATACCTTGAATGGTGTATGTAAAAGAAAAAAATAGGTGAAGAAAATCTTTCTATTCAAACAAATGAATAACTAGGTAATGGATCTGTCTCTTCTAGAACTGAGTGCTTTGAAATAAGACCACTTGGACTGGACTCTTGGCTCTATTATTTGCTACCTAAGGACCATAGGCACATTAGGGTTTCATGCCTTCAAAATAAATACTATCACAGTACCTGACCACTGAGGATAAATAAACTAAGGCATGCAAAGTTGGGACACAGCAAGAGGTCAACACTGTTTACTTTAGTAACAGTGCTTTGAAACACTCCCATATTTACTCTTACAAAATGTGACTCTGACACATTAAAACAAAATCATAATCAATATAATATGTTAGATGGACACATATTTTCTACATGGAAGATTTGAACATTAATGAACTAAACAATGCTTCAAAATAAAAGTATTAGCACCTTCCATACAAAATATATAATTAACCTTAGAATAACTTACAATATATTACTAATAGATAAAAATTAAACTCAAGCATCTTTTTTAACTTTTCTAAGGGATTATGTAAGGATTAGGAAAGAAGTCTTATTTCCTAACTTGAAAAAAGCATGTTCTGAATCTCAGGGCACTCAAAACCTCAGCATTAGCACTTCTACTTCATTTTGTCTTCTCTTATTTGAGTCAACAGCTTTAGAGAAAGGAGAAAACATGGAGGAAACTCAGATATAATCACCTCCACACTGCTTAGAGAGAATATCTGGTGGAGCAACTTTAGGCAAGAAAAAGAAACTTGGGCGGTGTGTGGCAGATACACTGAAGACAAAGAGTTCTCAATATTCTCCTTATTTCTGAAGTAATCACTTACTTTAAGACAGTGGTTCTCAAGCTTTATTTGTGGATCAGAATCACAGTGAGGGCCATTTGAACTATAAGGTTCATCCATCCTGCAGTTTCATTCATTCATTCATTCATTCATTCATTCATTCATTCATTTATTTATTTATTTATTTATTTATTTATGGAGAGGTTTTTGCTATAGGGCGCATGCACTGGCCAGAAGAACAGAGACAGAAAGACAGAAAGAGACAGAAAGCAATAAATCACACCCTCCCCTTGGGGGTATGGTCACGCCGCAATCCCTTCTCTTCCATTCTCCTCTCGGGATCTTGGGCAAGCACGCACACGTGCCCGGCGTGAGTTTAAGCCACCAGGTCCGGGACTCAAATCATGGTAGACCACATGGGAGTCCAGGAACATGGCCATTATGCCAACTGCTAGTCCTCCCACCTCACAGTTTCTGAATCAGCAGGTCTGAATGTACTGTAAGAATTTCCATGTGTAACAAATTCTCTGGTGGTGCTAACGCAACTGATGCAAAAACACACTTAGCGAATAACTGTTTTAGTGATAGCATTTGTTACTAATAAGTAGTAATAAAGCATCTAATAAAGAAAGGCTTCCTGAAGTCATAGAATAGTCATAATCACTGACAGAATACAAAACCTCTGACTTCCAGTGAATAAAAAACAGAGCTTCATTTTGGGACCTACTAACTCATTAATTACTTTTAACTCCAGGATCATGTCCTAGGACTCTCCCCAATTAAACTAATTCCCTCTACTAAGGAATGGTAATAATGTGTCTATGAAGAGAGAAAAACAAAAATAATTATTACTAATAGTTTCTAAAGCTGAATTCAACTTGAAGTGCTAATATTTATTTAATACTAATAAGTGAGAATATAATTACTTAGGAAAAATTCTGGATACACAGATTTCCGCATCATAGTTAAAATGTTAGTTTATATCTATCATTTTCTAATTAAAAAACTTTTCCCCCAATTTGAGACATTTTCTCCCTATTTTACACATTTTTGTATGATTTAGAAGTTTCAGAATGACGCAAACGCTCTTCTGAGTGATTAAATATCAAATGAAATTCAATTAATTTTAGCAGCTGAAAACTTCTCTGTGTGTGAAATATGTGAATATACTACCAATTACCTTGACTTAAGGGTAGTGGATAAAACACAACATTTGTCAGTTAACAAATATCCATAATAAGATTTTTTTGCAAATATATTCTTATAAAATTTAATAGAATATTAAATATCACACTTACACATTCTATAATGACAGCTTGAATTTTCTAATAGGGGATAAAATAGCATTTTACTCAGCAAGAGAGCAAAGGCTTTAAGTATAGAAAGCAATTATCAAAAAATAGCAAAGGCTTTAAGTATAGAAAGCAATTATCAAATAATACTACCAGATTTCTAGAAAAAAATAAATATTTCAAGTGAGGAAGTTTCACCACCACCTTTTACAGTGAATAAAAGAGATAGCTTTCGTTATTGTTAATATTTACAGATTTTTGGGGTCATCAGGTAATGTGGAGGTTAAGGTGCTGGACTCCCACATCTGACTATGGTTTAAGTCTCGCACCTGGCAACTTGCTTTCTCATTTTCCCTCTCTCTATCTCTGTCTCTCTCTGGTTAAAATAAAAATAATAAATAAACAAATTAATTAATTATTCCTTCATCAAATTATAGATTCCTCACAATGTACTAGGTCATCAAGAAAGTCATGACATGTTTTTGTATGCAAAAATGCATCATGACTTCCCCCACTACCCAGTATTTCAAAGGAGGGTAACACTGTGTAAAGTAGGTGACCTTTGGGGCCAGCAGGTGGTGTAGTGATTATGGTGCTGGACTCCCACACGGATGACCATGGTTTGAGTCCTGGGCCTCTGGGCTTGAAACATGCCAGGCTTCTGTGTATGAGCACCAGAAATCCTGAGAGAAGAATAGAGAAAGGACTGTGGTGTGGGCATGCCCCCTGGGGGGCGATTTCTCACTTTCTCTCTGTCTCTCTGGCGAGCACACATACCTTATAGCAAAAAATAAATAAATTAAATAAACTCTCTCTTAAAAAAACAGTTTAGATTATCAAAGGAAATGGTACAAACGTAAACTTAAGTTTAAGACCCTCCTTTATCAATAGGTAAATAAAAATCAACTATCAAAAAAAACAAAAATAAAATTGTCGGAGACATAGTGTGACTATATTGTTATTTTATTTCTTTTTTTTATTTATTATATTTAATTTAATGCTATTATTATTGTCATAACTTTTTAAATTTGCTATAGGGCACATGTGCTAACCAGAGAAAGAGAGAGAGAGGGAAAATGAGAAAGTAAGCCACCAGGTTCAGGTTCTAAAACAACAGCCAGTAATGTGGAATCCAGTGCCCTAACTACCACGTCACCTGCTAGCCCCTGTTATTTCAGTTTTAGTCTCAGAGAAACAATGTAAAACTCCATTTCCAAATTCTAAGGCATATATGAAAGTTATATATTAAGAAGTAAAAATGAAAATGAAATAAAAAACCATGTTACCATGGGAGAATTCCTTGGTCTTAACTCCTATAAAAGGCAAATGCATTTTTTTCTAAGATAAAAATAGAACCTATAAACACTGAAAGAAAACAAGGCATTCCTCACAAATAATATTGTGTAAGAAAAACTGGCATGTTGTAGTGACTTTAGGGGAAAGACTATTAATTTTTCAAGTTTTATTTGAAAATCATATTTATTTAAAAAACATTTACTTAGTCTAAGATACATTGTGCTGAAAAATAATACAACACAGTATTTTCCCCTCCTCTGGTACACTAGGAAGGGAATCTGCCCTACATTGTTTCAGAGAAGTTTATAATCTTATATTCTACTTACTTAATACTGGGGAAAGTACTTGGGCTCTAGGTATAGAATTTATCAACTCTGAACTGAAATAGGATTCAAGTTTTCCCAATATTTTCGCTTCCCTTCAGTTATACTAATGACGCTTAGGATACTTGATTGGTAACAATTTTGGCTTTGGCTATTTTTCTTGATACTAAGTATTAACACCTTTATGAAACAGAATTACTAATTTCCATTAAGAAGTTGCTCTTGTAACTTGAGAAATTTATTAACCATTCTAACCAAACTATCAACACTAGGAAAACAAAATATTAAAAAGAAATAATAATGCTCTACATGAAATTCTACATTAAATGCATACACTTAAAATAATATGACTTAAAACATAAGAGCTGGTTCTTATGATTTTTAACAAAACACATTTAGGTGTTGACTTTTATCCATATTAAGAAAGTACTGTTCGTGGGACCAGCAGTTAGCATAATGGCTATGTCACTGGACTCCCACGTAGTTGACCGCAGTTTGAGTCCCGGACCCGGTGGCTTAAACTCATGCCGGGCGCGTGTGTGTGCGTGCTCAAGATCCCGAGAGGAGAATGGAGGAGAAGGGACTGTGGCGTGGCCATCTCCCCCTGGGCGGTGATTTCTCGCTTTCTATCTCTGTCTCTCTCTGCCTGTCTGGTGAGCGCACACGCCCTATAGCAAAAACCTCTCCAAAAAAAAATAGGGAGTACAGTTCGTGTGACCAGCAGATGGCAAAATGGTTACATCTTTGGACTCCCACGTAGTTGAACATGGTTCAAGTCCCAGACCCGGTGACTTAAAACTCACGCAAGGAGCATGTATATACTTGCTCAAAATCCTGAAAGAAGAATGGAGGAGAAGAGACTACAGCTTGGCCATTCCCCCTGGGAGGTGATTTCTTGCTTTCTGTCTCTTTGTCTGTCTGTCTCTCTGGTGAGTGCACATGCCCTGTAGCAAAAGAATCTCTCTTAAAAAAATTACTGTTCACTTTTTTTTTTTTTTTTTTTTGCCAGCAGACACACACTCACCAAAAAAGAAAGATGCAGAAAAGATGCAGAAAGAGAGGGGAAGAGCAAGAAAGCAACACCCATGCAGTATGGTCATGCTGCAATCTTTTTTTCCATTTCTCCCTCCTTTTAGGATTCTGCATAAACGATATGTACCCAGCTTGTCTTTCAAGTCACCAGGTTGAAGACTCACACTTGTACTGCTTACCACGCAGGATCCAGCTGCCTTAACTGCTAGGCCATGGGCTAGCCCTATAGTTACTTCTAATAAACTTATATAAATAAAAATATAACTAATCTGGGGCCAGCAGATGGCATGGTAGTTAAGACACTGGATTCTTACATGGCCAACTGTGGTTTGAGTCCCAGACTCAGTGTCTTGAAAATCATGCCAGGCACATGTGCATACATGCTCAAAATCCCAGGAAGAAAGGGAGGAGAAGGGATTGCAATGTGGCCATCCCCTCTAGGGGATCATTTCTCAGTTTTGATCTCACTGTCTTTCTGTCTCCCTCTGAAAAGCACACCATGCCCTATGGTAAAAACGTTTAGAAAGAAAGAAAAAGAAAGAAAGAAAGAAAGAAAAGAAAAAAAGAAAGAAAAGAAAGAAGGAAGGAAGGAAGGAAGGAAGGAAGGAAGGAAGGAAGGAAGGAAGGAAAGAAAGAAAGAAAGAAAGAAAGAAAGAAAGAAAGAAAGAAAGAAAGAAAGAAGAAAGAAAGAAAATAAAATTAATCCATAAAACAAAATAATTTATGAAAATTCATAGCTGCAATTATTACCAAATATAATTGGCCTCAAGATACATTCAAGGTCACAGTGATTTGTAAGTTCATGAGTCAGTAGCAAACACAGATTTTTGTCTTTTGTCATTTAAATAAATACGATTTTAAAGAGAATACATAACAAGTATTGATATTTTCCCAATATTATATTTTCAAATTCTACCATTATTCTACTCTATTTAGGATATTGTATATATTTTGAGTTCTTTTTAAATAAACTACCTTATATTTGTGTTTTTTCATAAAGATACAATGTTTTCCTATTTTTTATTTTAACTTTTTTTGTATTCTCTTGGTCCTTAGCATAATGTCATAAATATAATGAACAATACAATTTGGCAGATTGAGGTTCTTAAATTTTTTCATTCATTTATCCTTTTTTTTTTCTAAATTTGCCACAGAGCGGGTACATTTGTTGGAGACAGCTAGAGTCGGGGTGGGGGGTGATGGAAGTGAGAAAGCACCCCCTGTAGGCAAATGGTCATGTCTCAATCCCTTCTGCTTCACTTCTTCCTCCTTTCAGATATTGGGCATGCATGCACATTGGGTGGTATGTTTTTCAAGCTGCTATGTCCGGGACTCAAACAGTGCAGTCAGCCATGTGGAAGCCAGACACACCTTAACCACCATGCCTCCAGCTGTTTCCTTCATTAGCTAGTTCCTTAACTCATATAAAAAAATGGGTAGTTATAATAATAACATTTGGAAAGAAAAATAATTATATACCCTTAAGAAATACATGTAAAAGATAGCTCAGATATAAAAGAATTACATTATTAAATTCCATGAGTGATTTTTATTAATCAAAATTATGTATATTCCTACATATATTAAACAATGTAGGCACAGCTAAGTAAACAGATTTTCTTAAATAAACATAGATGAAAAGATAAGATTAGGAAAGTATTAATAACAGGAAACCCATATATTGTAAAGTTAAATTCCTAGTCAGCTACATATTCTGACTAGTAATCGACAAACACTGACTTTAAATATTTGTCTGGTCTTGGGAACCAGCAGTTAGCGTAATGGCTATGTCGCTGGACTCCCACATAGTCGACCGCGGTTCATGTCCCGGACCCGGTGGCTTAAAACTCACGCCGGGCACGTGTGCGTGCATGCCCAAGATCCCGAGAGGAGAATGGAGGAGAAGGGATTGCGGCGTGACCATCCCCCCTGGGGGGTGATTTCTCGCTTTCTGTCTCTATGTCTCTCTCTGTCTGTCTGGCGAGCGCACGCGCCCTACAGTGAAAATCTCTCCAAAAAAAAAAAAAAAGTATTTGTCTGGTCTTTACTAATCTCTAATCTGAAATAACTGAACATACATGATGGCTAATGTGTAAATGCATCCTAAATCTCAGAATCTGTAACACAGTGACTCTCTGATAGGCAGGTTTTGTAAACTATAAATTTCTAGGGTTGTAACCACTAAAGCAAAACAGGATAACAGAATACTGGGAAAAATGCTTATTTTATTTCAGCATGACCTTACAAATTTAAAACTGACATTTTCTCCTCCTTCCTCCTAAGCAGTTCATATACATATATTCAAGTACATGATATACAGGTTAAGAAAGTAGATGAAATTACAGAAGACTAAGAAATTAAAGCTAAACAGAAGTCTTTCTTACATGAGAAGTTTATTCCTTTATATGCTAAACCAAATTCACTGTGAACATGTTTTGAGTGTTAAGAAGTGTAATGTCTTTGGGGATGTCTGTAGATAATTATAAAAGCTTCTTGAGTACATTTTTGGAAATTGTTAATTGCATATGTTTTAAACATAAAGAAAATAAAAGAAAGCTGAAATGGAACAATTCCCTTTTTCTACTCAACCCATCTATTAAAATGAAAAAAAGTAATCACAGTGAAAAAAAAATATGAAGTTGAGAATGTAAGTCATTTAACTGAGAACAGTAAACCTAGTGATATAAAAACCTCACTCTGTAATGACATGAAGACTTTAGAGTAACTATACTTACATTCACAAAAATGAAGACAAAATAAACAAATGAAAGAAAATCATAAATTAGGATAAAAAAAGAATGGAAATTCTAGCTCTTACAAAAAATAAAATTAAGAACTAAGAAGATTGGATACAACTAAACAGAGAATCAGAGACTTATGTTAATAGAAATATTCACCATCATTGAGATGAAGCAATCATTGGGGAAAGGGTATAGATAGATAAAAAAGGATTGTTAAATTAAAGGATATAATTTTTGTGTGAGGTTTCAGAAGAAGAATAGAATGATTCAGATGCTAGTTGGAAAGATAATAGCTGACAATTTTCTAAAATTTATCATCAAACTTCAGATTTGAGAATTGAAAAACTGCCAGAGGGTGCACACACTTGGAGAAGGGAAAGGAAGAAAGTACCCACACCACAGGGAATGCTTGCTAAAGCACAATCCCTTCTCCTCCATTTCTCCCTCTTTTGGGATACTGGGCACACATACAAACACAGGCACCTGGTGTTTCCCTCAAGTCAGCAGGTCCAGACACAAGTAGGTCAGTCAGTCATGTGGGATTCAACCACTTTAATCACCATACCATGCGCTGGGCTCAGGTGTAAGTATTTCTACAAATCCCAAAAGGATAACACAAGGAAAAACCACAGTACCAGAGTATATCATAGTAAAACTGCTGAATACCAAAGACAGGAAAAAAGTCTTAAAAAGCAGATGAATGGATGCCTAGAGCACAGAAACAACAATAAGACCAGCAGTTAACTTGTAAATATTTCAAAATATTTTTAAAAAAGCTTGGAAAGAAATGAAATACAAAATGCAGCAGAATATTATTAAAGCACTAAAAGAAAAGACAACCTAGAATTTTATATTGCTTCAAATTCCTTAAAAACAAAACAAAACAAACACAAGGGGTGAATTTCAGACTGGCTCAGTGGCACAGCAGTAACACAATGCTCAAGAGATACTGAATCCATATGAAGATTGTGGATTTAGTTCCTGGTTGATCTGTACATGCATGGCTCATGTGCCTATGATCCTGGATGGATGAGAAGACTAGAAGGAGACTCATGATGTGAGATCCTGTTGCATACACTTATCACTTCCTGAAACTCATCTCTATTTAAGAAAAAAACTTACACTTTTTTATGAGAGTGGAGGTGAATTTCAAAGGTTTTTTTTTTTTTTTTTTTTTTTTTTTTTTTTTTTTTTTTTTAGAGGTTTTTGCTATAGGGCGCGTGCACTCCCCAGAAAGAGACAGAGACAAAGAGAAATCACCCCATGGGGGGGATGGCCAGGCTGCAATCCCTTCTCATCCTTTTTCCTCTCGGAATCTTGGACACGCACGTACATGTGCTCGGCGTGAGTTTAAGCCATGGGGTCTGGGACTCGAACTGCGGTCGACTACATGGGAGTCCAGCATAGCCATTACATTAACTGTTGGTCCTAATTTCAATGATTTTTGACAAGTAAGAACTAAGAGAATTCTTGAGTGGCAAACCTGCATTAAATGAAATATAACAGGTATTCTTCAAGAAGGAAAATGCTATCAGGTGAAAGACAGGTATTCCATAAGAAATGAGCAACCAAAAAATGATAAACATTAAGGCAAATCTAAACAGATGTTGACTAATAAAACGGTAATTATACTTTCTGTGGGGTTTAAAAATTAAGATATAAAGGTTTTTTATCTGTTGACGAGGATGTGTATCATAGTCTCAACTGGGCTGGACTGAGGTGTATATCATGCTGGGTAAAGTCTCTTCACAATCTAAATGATGTATAGTGTTTTAATGTATGAATAATAGTTTAACAAATTAATTTAAAAATTAAGATGCATATATACACACATACATACATATATATACACACATACATACATGCATATATAAAAAAATACATATATTCAAAATTTAGAGTAAATAAATTTATACTAAAGTGTGTGTATTGACTTCAAAGATGACTTTGAAATCAAGGACAAATCAAATCAAGGACAAATGCTGCGATCTAAATGACAAACACTTTAAACATGGTTTTTAAATGTTTGTTCTCTGGACCAGCAGTATCAGTATAATCCAGTCTAACTGTTAATTTCATGTATAAATTTTGAATGGACATTGGGAGCTGAAATATTTGGCCAAATGTGACTGAGGGTGTTTCTTGATAATATTAACACTGAAAATAGACTGTATAAACCAAATTGTCCTCCATGTAGGTGGGCCTTCATCTAATCAGTTGAAGAGATGAACAGAACAAAAAGGCTAATAAGCATAGGGAAGTTTTTTTCCCTTCTTTTTTTTATAAAAAAATAAGCTTTTTATGACAGATTCCATGCACTTGCCATAGAAAGATTGACAGTGAAAAGTGACAAACCACCATCCACCAGGCATGGCCATGCTGCAAACCCTTCTCCTCTGTTCTGCTGAGACTTTGGGCACTCATACACATGTGCCTGGAATGAGTTTTAAGCCACCAGGTCTGGGTCTTGAAGCATAGTTTGGCATGTGGGAGTCCAGCATCTTAACCAACACACCCCACCTGTTGGCCTCTCTTACCTGTTTTTTTGAGCTGGGGCACCAGTCTATTTTAGTGTCAGAATAGACTGAAATATTACCTCTTCTTGGAACTCAAGCTAGCTTTCAAATTGTAACTTTCATCACTGACTCTTTTCTCTCCTGGATCTTATACCCTTCAGATTCAGATGAGAGTTACACATCAACAATCCTTGGTCTCCAGGCTGTCATGTGCAGATCTTGGGACTTCTCACCCTCCATAATCACGTATACGAATTCATTATAGTAAATGATGTGTATGTGCGCACGTATGTGTGCATGTATGCATGCATGTATATATGCATGTAAACATCCTTTTGATTTCTCTTTCTCTAAAGAGTCCTAATATACCTCAGAACTTGTGATAGAGATATCAATTTCCATGCCCTAGTTGAAACCCATTAATCATAACTCTTGAGGATGAAACTCAGAAATCTGTGTTTACATCTTTGTTGTTTATTTTTTTCCATGAGCAAGAGAGTCAGAAAGAAAGAGAGAGAGCAACCCCAGTCTTCGGCACACCTCAGATCACGGGCACTTGCATGCCCAACATATTCAAGGAGGTCTCCAGACTTGAACCAGTAATCTTTCTATGTAGGATTGTCTCAGAATGTCATGTTTTACTGCTGTGCCTTCAACTAGCCCAAAAACCTGGGTTTTAACAAGCCTTCCATGTTACTGTGATGCATGCTCATCCTTGAGAACTACTGCACTAAGGAAAAATAATAATGTTAACTCTCAATCTAACCATTTCCTATTATTTTCTCTAGTGATTGTACGTTTTCCTGATACTGTTAATATAACTGATTAATCACCATCAAAACTTATCAAGAGACAGAAGGAAGAAAGGAAGGAGGGAGCGTGGGAGCTGAGATAATATATGTGAGTAATAAGATTAGATTTTACTACTGTGTAAATGAATGCTAAAAGAATAATACAAAAATATGATAAACAACTTTATGCCAAACAGAACTTACCAAAACAGAACTTACCAACACAAGGAAAAAAAAAAAAAAAAAAAAAAAAAAACCAGAAAATGGAGGAGAGCTGTAACTACCACTGAAATTTTAATTTGAAAGCTTTCCCAAAAAATCCAGGATAAGATGTCTTTGCATATGAAGTTTACCAAATATTTCAAGAAAAAAAAATAAAACCACATTTTACAAAGAAGTGCTTTCTATGAAAGTGGTTACAGTGGGCATTGTTTTTCTTTCTTTTTTTCTTTCTTTTTTGGAGAGGTTTTTGATATGAGGCACATGCGCTCACCAGAAAGACAGAGAAAGAAAGAGAGACAGAAAGTGAGATATCACCCCCCAGGATGAATAACTATGCCACAATCTCTTCTCCTCCATTCTCCTCTCGGGATCTTGGGCATGCACTCATATGCACCAGGCATGAGTTTAAGCCACCAGGTCCAGGACTCGAACCACAGTCAACTACATGGTGCTTTCTATGAAAGTGGTTACAGTGGGCATTGTTTTTCTTTCTTTTTTTCTTTCTTTTTTGGAGAGGTTTTTGATATGAGGCACATGCGCTCACCAGAAAGACAGAGAAAGAAAGAGAGACAGAAAGTGAGATATCACCCCCCAGGATGAATAACTATGCCACAATCTCTTCTCCTCCATTCTCCTCTCGGGATCTTGGGCATGCACTCATATGCACCAGGCATGAGTTTAAGCCACCAGGTCCAGGACTCGAACCACAGTCAACTACATGGGAGTCCAGCGACATAGCCATTACCCCAGCTGCTGGACCCATAGTCATTCTTTTTCAATTCTTCTTAGAAGGAAAAAGCTGCACATTTCATCATTAACTGTATCTTGTCTATTTCATATAATTGTCATCAAATTTTAAAATTCTTTTGCATTTATAATTAATCAAATTTGTTATCATGATACATTTTGAATTTTCTCCCATGGTTTTTTACATATATTGAGATGATCATAGAGTTTTTCTACATTTTCTGCTAACTATACAATACTGATTTATTTTTTAAACACTAAAATGGTATTTTTTGAATTTCTGAAATAAATATATTTTTTGTTATGTAAAATATATTTTATCTACTGAAAAATTTGAATAACTATGAATGAGCTATAACACAAACATCTGTAAGAGCACACATCAGGCTGGAAATTGTCTCTATTCTCTCCAGCCAGGTAGAAGAGACTTCATAGGGTAAACCAATGGCATGGTGGTTAAAGCACTAGACTCCTACGTGGCTGACCATGATTCAAGTCCCAAACCTAACAGTTTAAAACTCAAGCCAGGCACACCTGCTTGTGTGCCTAGAATCCCAGAATAGAGGAGAAGAGATCGTGGTGTGGCCATCCTCCCTTTGGGGTGACTTCTTCCTTCCTGTCTGACTGCCTTTCTGTTCCGCTTCTTTCTGACAAACATACACGCCCTTAAGAAATCTTAAAATAATAATAATAAAAAAAGAGACTTTGTTAAATACACTGAGCACTCAGGAGAAATACTGGCAAGTTCATACGTTTCAGTGCAGTAAAACTAGTCCAAGAATAAAAGCTTCCTTTTTTTGTTTGCTTGGTTTTTTAATTGAGCTTGTGGAGGCTAAGGGGAAAGGTGGGGAGGAGTGGTGGTGAAAAAACATCCCTATGGGGATATGGTCTTGCCATAATTTATTCTCATCTAACACGTTTCTCAAGCTGCCATGTCCAGAACTCAAACTGCATGGCTGGCCATGTGGGATCCAGACACCTTACCTACAATGTCATTGGCTAGTCCATAAAAACTACTCTTAATTTTCCTTAAACTATTTTTAAAATAGGGGGAAAGAGAGTGCTGGAGAAGTTGAACATTCATAGGTAAAAAATATGAAACTAAACTTCATACCTTAAGGAAAAATTAGCTTAAAATAGATTATAAACTTAAAACTAAAACTATTGGAACCAGCAGATGGCGTAATGGCTATGTCGCTGGACTCCCATGTAGTCGAGTGCGGTTTGAGTCCCGGACACAGTGACTTAAACTCATGCTGGGCACATGTGCGGGCGTGCCCAAGTTCCCAAGAGGCAAACAGAAGAGAAGGGATTGCAACATGATGTCATTGGCTAGTCCATAAAAACTACTCTTAATTTTCCTTAAACTATTTTTAAAATAGGGGGAAAGAGAGTGCTGGAGAAGTTGAACATTCATAGGTAAAAAATATGAAACTAAACTTCATACCTTAAGGAAAAATTAGCTTAAAATAGATTATAAACTTAAAACTAAAACTATTGGAACCAGCAGATGGCGTAATGGCTATGTCGCTGGACTCCCATGTAGTCGAGTGCGGTTTGAGTCCCGGACCCAGTGACTTAAACTCATGCTGGGCACATGTGCACGTGTGCCCAAGATCTCGAGAGGAAGAGGAGAATGGAGAAGAGGAGACTGTGGGGAGGGTGAGGGGATGGTGATTGCTCTCTTTCTGTCTCTCTGTCTCACTGGCAAGCACACATGCCATATAGCGAAAACCTCTCCCAATAAATAAATAAATAAATAATTCAAAAATCTATTTATAAAATCACTTAATTTATAAAATACACAGGAAAAAACCCGGACTATCCTAATAGATTTTTAGGCCTGACATCACTTAATTTATAAAAAACACAGGAGAAAATCCGGACTATCCTAATAGATTTTTAGGCCTGACACAAAAAGTATGAGCCACAAAAGCTAAAATTGACAGGACAGACCAGTTATTTTTTTTCTCCTAGGTAAAGATCCTATTAGAAGGATGAAACAGCAAGCTAGTCTGAGAGAGAGTACTTCCAAATCACATTTTTTAAAAAGGACTTGTATCTAGAACATATAAAGAACTGTCAGGACCAGCAGTTAGCGTAATGGCTATGTCACTGAACTCCCATGTAGCCAACCGCGGTTCTGGTCCCGGACCTGGTGGCTTAAACTCACTCCAGGTGCATGTGCGTGTGTGCCCAAGATCCCAAGAGGAGAATGGAGGAGAAGGGATTGTGGTGTGGCCATCCCTCCTGGGGGGTGATTTCTCGCTTTCTGTCTTTCTGTTTCTCTCTGTCTTTCTGGCAAGTACACACGTCCTATAGCAAAAAAACTCTCCAAAAAAAAAAAAAAAGTGGAAAATGGGCCCAGCTTCAGTGGTGCAGATGGTAGCATAATGAACTGCAGTTATGGACGCCACATGACTGAACAATGGTTCAGAACCTCACTTGACCTCAAAACACACCTGGTTCCCACATGCCCAAAATCTTGATAAGCTGGAAGACTGTGGGAAGGGAACATGGTGCGATAAGGTCCTATCACTGGTGCCCCAACAAATTACTAAAATGGAATGCAAAATGATAATTAGAGATTGCATACATATTTTTAAATAGTGAAGAAATGTAACAAAAACCTTATTGTAATAAATCCAACAACTTAAATGAAGGGGCTAAATTCCATGAAGATAAAAATGACCAAAACTTATGGACAAGAAAAAAAAAAGAAATCAGAAAATTTAAATAGTCACTCATCAACTCAAGAACATAAACCTGTAACTAAAAGAATTCCCAGAAAGAACATTCTAGGCAGAGATGGCTCCACTGGTGAATTCTCAAGTAAATAACACTCAAGCGGGGATGGAAGGCCTGAGGTAACTGAGGTGCTGGAATCCTACATAGCCAACCACATTTCGAGTCCCCAGACCTGGCGGCTTGCTTTCTCACTTTTTCTCTCTCTCCTTCTCTCTGGTGAGTGCATGTGCCCTTTAATAAATTAAAAAAAAAAAAAAAAAAAAACTAAATAATTTTTAAAAACCCCAAAATACTGAGGATTTAAATGGCAGTATCACATACATAGAAAACAATAAAGAAACTACAGAAAGTATTAAAATTATAAGGTAAATTTAGAAAATGCTAAACATTCTACCTGAGGTCACTAGAAAGTAAATTAATTAAGCAAATTGTGGGATATAAAATCCATACACAAAAATCAATTATCTTTCTAATTGCCAATACACAGTTTATTTCCTTTATTGATGTGTAATTAACACAGGCAATCATCAATTTACTGTGTTAAGATAAATTAATTTCCATTTTCTATCATTTTACATAAATAGAATCATGTATAAGTATTAGGGGGGCTGGTTTCTAACTCATAACTGAAAATTTAAAGTAAAACAATTTAGAATATCACTACAACATGAAAAGTAATAATAGGGACAACACCTTTACAATGAGAACTATAATAATTACTAAAAGAAATGAAATTTCTCAATGAATGATTGACAATATTCATAAATAAGAATACTCAATAATGTTAAGATTGGAATCTTCTAAAACTTAATTGTAGGTTCAAAACAATCCAAATTAAAATTTCAGTAGAATTTCAATTTAGAAATGACAAGCTAATAAAATGCAAAATAAAATGTACATACTATAGAAATGTAAAAATAACTTAAAAAGAGGGGGCTCACTCCACCCACTTAGAGACTTGAGCCTGACCTTGGCAGGCATCTTTTCATGAGTCCACCCTCAGGGCCTAGGAGTATCTTTGGAAGTTTCACCACTCTATCACCCAGTGCTCTAGTGGCCTGGGCTCACCCCACCCACCAGGAGAATTGAGCCTAACCTCAGCGGCCTCTTCTCCTGAGTCCACCCTCGGGCCCTGGAAGTATCTTTGGAATTACTGGCACACCATCTACTCACTGTGCTACTAGATCCTCTTCGTTAAGTTAGATCTCTTTAGCTTCCTCTTCACTAAGTTAGATCTCATTAGCTTGCTACCACCTCATCAAGAGCAGAATGTTTAGAAGAAGAGCCAAGCATCTGAAGTTACCCATAGCTGCTCTGGTCTAGGAGACACAGCCCTCCAGTAGGAACACACTTGGGAACTAAAGGCAAAATTTCCTCTTCCAATACTACAGAATTTACTCCAATAAATAGAAAAAAGGGGAATACTGCCTCTGATGACCAAAAACCAGCACTGATCCCAAAGAAATATGAGAAAACAAGGAGATAATTCTCTCCCAGGTAAGCACAGTAGCCCCTCACCAACAACGGATACCATAGAGGAATATAAAAATAGTCAGAAAAAGAATTCTGAATATTAACAGGTACAAAACTCAATGAGATGCAAGAGAAAACAGAAGACAATCAGGAAATGAGAAAATAATTTCAGGGCATGAAGGAGGAATTCCTTAAAAGAAAATCAAACAGAACTACTGGAAATTAAGAATGAAGTTCAAAAGAAATTAAAATCTCCCTAGAAAGTATTAACAACAGATTGGGCCATATAGAAGAAAGAATTTCTGACCTTAAAAACGAAGTTTCCAACATAGACCAAATTGCCAAAAAGAATGAAAAAACAACCAAAAAAAAAAAATGAGGACAACATATGGAAAATTCTAGACACCATGAAATGCCAGAGGCACAAAACAAGCCTTTACAAATTCAAATATATAGAAACTATATCCAGCATGTCTTCCAACCACGATGGAATCAAACTTGAAATCAACTACATAAAGCACCCTCAAAAATTCAGAAACACATGGAAACTAAAGGAGAAAAATCTGGTAAAGGCATGGAAAATCTCTTTCATGAAATATTACTTGAAAATTTTCTGAATGTAGAGAAACATGGAAAAATTCAGACATAAGAATGAAAAAGGACTCCAAATAGTATCAACACAAAAAAATCTTTCCACCAGCACATCATAGCCAGATTAGTAAAAAATAATGACAAAGACCATATTCTAAAAATGGTAAGGGAAAAATGTCAAGTTATTTATAAAGGTTATGGCATCAGACCCATGTCAGACTTTTCAACTGAAACAATGCAGGCAATGCATCAGACTAACGTCAGACTTTTCAACTGAAACAATGCAGGCAAGCAAAGAAGGAGAAGATGTATTTAAAACTTTAAAAGAAAGAAAAATAATTTCAACCAAGAATACCATATCTAGCAAAATTATCCTTCAATTGGGAAGAACAGATAAAAGTATTCTCAGGTAAACAAAAACTGAAAGAATTTACCAATATTAGATGAACTTTATAGGAACTGAGGGGAGTATTGCATCAGGATAACTAAAGGGAGACAGACAGAATTAAGAGAACAAAAAGAACTAAGACATTGGCTAAGAAAATGACAGGAATGAGTAAGCATATACCGATAATAACACTGAATGTTAATGGATTAAATTATCCTATTAAAAGACATGGACCGGTTGAATGTATATAAAAAACAGAAGGCATCTATATGCTGCTTCTAAGAAACACACCTCACTGATAAGAATATACATAGACTGAAAATGAAGGGCTGGAAAAAAGATATTCCATGCAAAAGGCTGGAGTAGCAATACTGCTATGAGACAAAATAGACTTTAAAATGAAAGACATAAGAGATAAAAAAAAGTACATTACATATACATGTAATGGACTTGTTCACCAAGAAGATATAACACCTGTAAATCTATGTGCCCAACATTGGAGCACCTAAATACAACAAAGAGAGACTGTTAGATCTCAAGGGAGAGATAGACTGCAAAACTATAATTGTAAGGTATCTTAACACCCCACTGTCTCCTTTGGACAGATCATCGAGAAAAAAAGAATAGACACAAAGATACAAGATACAAATGACACCATACATAAATTGGACTTGACAGGCATCTACAGATTTTTTTTCACCCAACTACGTCAAAATATAGATTTTTCTCACCCCCACATGGAACATTTTTGAAAATTGACCACATGATAGGGCACAAAATAAACCTTTAAAAATTCAAAAATACAGAAACTATATCCAGCATCTCTTCTAACAAGGATGGATTCAAACTTGAAATCAATTACAGAAAGAGCCCTCGAAAATTCATAAATAGAAACTAAACAACCTAGTCGTGAATGACTTTACGACTATAGAGGAAATTAAGACTGAAATCGAAAGGTTCATAGAAGCCAATGATAACAAACAAGTTTTTATAACCTATGGGATAAAAGTAGTGTTGAGAGGGAAGTTCATAGCAATTAGTGCCCATTTATATCTGTATTTACGTTATATTTTGTTAAAAATATTAATACGTACACATATATGGGTACATGTGTGTATACATGAGCATTTAACTCCAAGAATGAGGGCCATCCCCTTTTTTTAAAATTTGTTTTTATTATCATCATAATCTTCTTCAGATTACATTGGATTACATATAGCTTTACAGTGTATTACATTGCTTTTTCAAAAGGGAATGCATGGGCATGTCAGTCAATACAGAGACATTAATCTCCCCACTTCATTGCTCAGTATCTTTTCTATGTTTTTCTCAATCATTATTATTATTATTCTAATTTTTTTAACAGTTAGTCACTATTTCTCATTTTGCTTGTAAAAAGACTTTACCCATCACGAAATATTTCTCTGACCAATCCAGTTTAGAATACTATATATGTCATCATCAACAGGTAATGAGCCATATCTGTTTCTCACTAATGTCCTGTCTCTCTATTGTTCACTTGCTATCTTTCTCTATCCTCTTCTCTTCAACCCCCCCATTCCACACTGTCTTATTCTCATTAAGTACTTTCACTGCTTTTATGTCCTACCATATTTCACTCTCTACTATAGATTGCAGATAGTTGGTATATATTAAATGGATACATACAATATCTTTCTTTCATAGCCTGACTTAATTCACTCAGCAATAGATCCTCCCTATCTGACCACTTTCTATCAAATTCCAGGGTCTTTTTATTTTTTTTTTATTTATTTTTTTTTGAGAGATTTTCACTGTAGGGCGCGTGCGCTCGCCAGACAGACAGAGAGAGACATAGAGACAGAAAGCGAGAAATCACCCCCCAGAGGGGATGGTCACGCCGCAATCCCTTCTCCTCCATTCTCCTCTCGGGATCTTGGGCACGCACGCACACGCGCTCGGCGTGAGTTTTAAGCCACCGGGTCCAGGACACGAACCGCGGTCGACTACGTGGGAGTCCAGCGACACAGCCATTACGCTAACTGCTGGTTCCCTAGGGTCTTTTTATTTTTTATGGCAGAGTAGTATTCCATAGAGTATATATACCACACTTTTCTAATCCATTCATCAGTTTGTGGACATTTAGGTTGGTTCCATGTCTTGGCAATTGTGAATAATGCTGCAATAAACGTTGATGTGCAAGCACTTTTCTGACTGAGCGTCCTCCTGTCCTTTGGGTAGATACCCAGAAGTGGGATTGCTGGATCAAATGGTAGTTCTATTTGTATATCTTTGAGGAACCTCCATATTGTTCTCCACAGTGGTTGAACCAGTTTACATTCCCACCAACAGTGTAAGAGGCCCTTCTAATAATTATCTTTACTCATGATAGGTAAGATAATGATTTTTTTGTTTGTTGTGTGTGTGTGGTGATTTTTTTTTGGGGGGGGGTGGGGGAAGAGGCAGGTTCTCTCTCTATCATAATCCTCCTGCCTCAACCTCCTGAGTAGTTGGGAACACAAGTGTGTGCCACAGCGCCAAGCCCTGATAAGACAATATTTCGTTATTCAAGTTCCAATGATATATGTAGTATATAATTTTGAACACCTGTTCTCAAAGTTTATATTTTAAACTTTTCATCATCATTCAAAGATGCCCAATTTTATCTTATTTCCTATTGTGTATGTTTTAACCGTTATTGGAAATAATGATATACATCATATGATAGTGCATTACAAATGTAGCAGTCACTATTTTTTTCTCTCTTTTTCTTTTCTCTTTTTTGCTATAGGGTTCATGTGCTCACCAGAGAGAGAAAAAGAGAAAGGGAGGGGGAGTGAGAAATCACCCCACAGGGGAAAGACTCAGATTGTAAAGGTGGCCATGTGGGATCCAGCCCCGTAACCACTGTACCAACTGCTGGTCCCACTTTTTCAAAATTATGTAAGATATCTTAGTTTAGACTCAGAAGAAATATAGTAATGCTGATTTTTATATTATGAATAACTAGACAAAAATATAAAATATAAGAAATGTAAACACAAAATACACAATTTACCTACATTTCCAAGAATTCTCTTTGCATCTTTGTATTATTGTGTACTATTTCATCATGTTAAAAAAAAAAGGAGAGAAAATAAAACGAGTAAAGAAACAAATAGTTATGTATACCTCATGTTTTCAGCTGAATCTTCTGGCATTGGAGCGACCGTTTGTACAGCTGGAAGGTTTTTGCTGGTAGCACCATTCACAAAACTGGAAGAGGAGGAAGAGGAGGAGGACCCTGAATCCACGGCACCTGTTCCCAAAATAATAAATTTTAGCCTTAAACACAGATCTATGTAACAAATAATTTTAATTACATCATTACTATCTGATTTTGAAAGATTTATCTTAATTTCACAGAAGAATTTGACAATTAAAAATCATTTACCATTAGTATACTATAGCAATGCTTCATAATTTTAAATAATAGTGATTGCATTAAAATCCAGTTGATTCATGTTAATCTAACAAAATTACATATTACAGATGGGATATAAATAAAAGACATCAACAAATGAAAAAAATTTTAAGTAAAATGAAGCTGATAAAACAATGCAAATTTAGATGTGAAAATTTGTCTTTTTATTGCTTATAATATGTTTGTTTTTCATCATCTAAGACACAATTTATAATAAATTGAGCATAAATTTGTGGTTCTGTAGCATCAATTGCTCATTTTGACAAAATATTTGCTTAAGAAGAGCTAAAATGAGTATAATTGTACCTGATTTTAAAATAATGAGTTCTCCTCAACGATATGAAGATGCCATTTTAAAATAGATTTTTCTACAGTACTCAATGTAAGTATATTAAATAGTTGTGGAGTTGAGGGACATCTAGTGTTCCTTAATATTATATCTTACACTAATTCGCACAAAACTAAGTTGCATATCAGATTTCTATTTTAACATTTATACAGCACTTATGTGCCAACATTCAGACGATGCATCCAATTCAGTTGTTGGCCAACAATTTGTGTATATACACACATAGACACACATATATATATTTAATTCATATTTTTATAAATATGTATTTATCAAGCATTTATGTGTCAACATTTAAACTAGACAATGCATCCAGTTTAGCTGTTGGCCAATGATTAACTTATACACACACACACATTTGTATTTTTAAGGATAAAGTTTATAAGTTACATTTTTTTTATTCAACTATTATATATTTTTTACTATCCCTACACCTATTTCTACCATTTTATTCTATACCTACTGTTAATTCTTAAGACAGAAATTAAAAAAAGCTTCATGACTTGTTTCCTAAAAAGGGGTAATTTAATTGTACATTTACCTAACTCAAAAAAATAAGACTTTATTCAATAAATAATACTAAATGTAGATTTTTTTTTCCCTACCACACTGGCATATTTTAAAAGCTTTAACATTTGCTGGGTGTTACTTGTTTTAAAAAAAAGTTTAATTTTCCTATTTTGAGAATACTGAATAAATATAAATAAGAACATAATATATTGAAAAGAAAGACTTTAAAGTCTACAGATAAGCCAGATATAAATATTTATAATATAAATAAAGCAAAGATGTTATATTCTGCAATACAATGTCATTAAGTAAGTTTATTTGCTAATATAAATGCATTACAGTCTACTTACTACAACCCATAAATGTGTTGTTCATGATATGTCAGACTCAGGTGGTATGATAAACAAGGTAAGTACAGAAAGCACAAAGAAGAGCTACAAAATTAATAAAAATGGGAAGAATCTAAGTAATGATAATAAATGGAAAAGTTCAAGGCTATACAGTTTGGAGAAGAGAAGACTACTATAGTCAGGGAAGAAAACTCAGGGATCATCTTGCGTTGTATAAATACCTAAAATGGAATCACAAAGATTTGGGTAAGGATTTATTTAGCTAATAATCAACAGGAACAATTCTGGAAATTTACAAAAAAATAAAAATAAAAAAGATTATTTTAGACAGGCTTTTAAAATTTATAGTGATTTGGAATTTTTTGGAAATGAATTGATATAACTGCAACCTAAGTATATAAATTAATTTAATGTCAAACAACGGTTCTTATTCACATGCACTTTTTATCAGTTTGAGGCTCTTGCATATCGTCAAGGTTCTTAGGTGAGCTCTGCCTTCCCTTAGGGGACTTAGCAAAGAATGTACATTAGGATTGGAACAGTAAATGTAACCAAATCCATTTTCTGCCATTAACATTTTTTTGTATACCTTGATATTCTTGATACAATTTACTGATTGTTACAGAACAAACACCAAGGTTCCATCAATGATAATTGCATTTTTTTTTCTTTTTGCCCCAAATATTCTTCACGAATCTGATTTCATTCTGAAAATAAATAGCATGGTGTTTTGAGAAGACTCAAAACAAAAACCAACAGTATCCCCTAAAATGACTGCTAAAAATTTCTCTACAGACAAATTCTGAAAAGCTGGAACATAAAGTATAACCTTCTTAAAGAGTATCTTAAGTGATCAGAGTATTTTCATTGTTTTAAATCAAATAAGTAGAAAAATGAAGATATAGAAAACAGAAAGAAAAAGATGAGGTATCACAAAAATATATAAGGACAATACCTGTTGTATTAATCATACTTTTTGGTGTTGCTCCAGTAGCAGCAAATATATTAGAGGTGCTGCCTGTTGGCAGACCGCTTCCTGCAGTAGTGGCTCCCACAGTGGTTACAGCTAGACTACCTGGAGGTGGCTTCTTTACAGGCACCACAACACTCCTGCAAATAAATGATGGAAAATAACAAACATGAGGTTTTAGATAAATTCTAATCCTGCAATGGTAGATATACGTAGCCAACATTGAGCTTCTCAGTTTCTTTCCCTTCCTTCCTTCCTCCCTTCCTTTTTTGATGAAAAAAAGAAAAAATATTATGCTTCTGAGCCCAGCTTCATCATTGAAAAGGATATGGACATTAATGATATAATGTAAAGTGTGTTGAATATAATATTTCATTTGGAAATGTTTATATAAAATCTGGAGTTTGCAAACTTTTCTTAAAATGGTATGGACTATAATCATAAATTTAGAAATACTGGGAGTTTCTCAAATTAGCAAATTTCACATATGCATGTAGGATTTCTTGGCAAAATACACATAAAATGTCCATCCGAACCATATTATAGTCTCCATGTGCAAAATTCATTAAAATGTAAAAATATAAAAACCATTTGAAAGTCAAATTCTAGAGCTTCTTTATAGTAAAGCTAAGAATTAAAACAAAAGACTACAAATATATAAAGACATATTGAAATTTTATTTCGTTTTTCTAGACAAAATTAAGTTGTTTTCCATAGTAGGATTTTTTAAATTTTAATTTTATTCATTCATTTTATTTTAATTTGACCAGAGAGACAGAGAGAGAGAGAGAGAGAGAGAGAGAGCAAGCAAGCTGCCAGGTCCAGGACAGTCCACCGCTGTAACCACCATGCCACCTGCTGGTCCCAGTAGGATTTTTTAAAAAAATTTATCTCTTCCATAAATGGGAATGTGAGAGAGAAACAGAGAAACAGGCACTTGCAACCGGGTCCTGATGCTGCAAGCCTACTCCCAGCCTCAGCCAGCCAGGATCGCAGGCAGGCACACACCTGGGGTGCACATGGACACCTCGGGATGCAAACCCAGAACCTCATTGTGCCTCAGCATCATGAAGCACTGAGTTACCACTGAGACATGTGGCTGGCCAGAAATGTTATTATGAAAAAGAGAACTAAGAAGATTCAATAGACATTTGAGTGAAGATCTTTTTGGCTTTTGAGCCGTGACTTTTTGAATACAGAAGTTTGATAGTTTATTCCTATTTCTATTTCTTTAGCAATAAAAAAAAAAAAAAAAAAAAACCACCAGAGGGCGTGTATGCTTGCTGCGAGAGAGAAAGAAGGAAAGTGAGAAAGCACTTCTCATGGGGAATAGTCATGTCACAATCCCTTCTCTCCATTTCTTCCTCCTTTTGGGGATTCTGTCATGCTGCACACATACCTAATGTGTTTTCTTTTCTTTCCTTTTTAATTTATTTTTATTTGTTTTTTAATTTGACTAGAGAGGGACAGAGTGAAAGAGAGAGAGAGAGAGAGGGAAAGTGAGAAAGCAAGCCACCAGGTCCAGGACTTGAAACCCAGTTGGCCACATGGGAGTCCAGTGCCCTTAACCACTGTGCACCCTGCCAGCCCCATAAGATGTGTTTTCAAGCTGCCAGGTCCAGGACTTGAACTACGCAGTTGGCCTGGTGGGATCCAAATGCCTTAACACACCATGCAACTGACTGGTCCTCTTTAGCATTTTAAAATACATGTCATAAAAATAATAATAATAATTCTGGACTGGATTTTGTAATAAACTTAAAAAATAAATGTGAATATAAGTTAATTTTAAAATATGAATGAGCATTTGGCCCAGCCCATGGCTTGCTGGTTCTGGTGGCTAGGTTACCCACAGCTCACTGCTTGAACCCAGCAGCTTGAGAAACATGCTGGGTGCACGTGTATGCATGCCTAAAGTCCTGAAAGGAGAAAGAAATGTGAGAAGGGATTGCAGTGGGACCATCCCTCATGGAGGCTGCTTGTTTTTCACTTCCATCTCTCTCTTTCTGTCTGTCTCTCTTCTGGCAGGTGCATACAATCTCTGACTAGTTTAAAAGAAAAAAGTTTGTGTATGTGTGTGTATGAATAGGCCCAGCTGTGGTCACACAGTTGTACAACTCTCTGCAATGCTGGAAGCCATAGGGAAGATTTTGGATCAGTTCCCCAGTCGACTTGTACCTATCAGCCATGCCTTTATTTCTTGGCTTGCCAGAAAGGCTGGAGGAAGGGTTGTGGCTTGAGAACCAGCTGAGGTGCTTGTTTCTCCCTAACTCACTCTCATGAAATAAACTTTAAAAATAATACATATAGGCATAAAACTATTTTCTACCATGGTATCTGTATTTCCTTGCAGTGAAGCTTCATTCTTCTCAGTTTATAGGACTGTAAGCTTTATTTCATAAATATATTTCAAGCATTACTCAACCATCATTGAGTTTATTTTATCTAGAGAACAAATTTATGAGATGTTGAAAGTTCAAATGTAAGGCTTAAAAACTGGTGACTGATAATACAAAATATTGCACTTAAACTACAGATTTTTAATGCACCTATAGCTCATTATTTTTCCATTAAAAATCTGGCCCATTCTCATATGAATCTATGGCTTAAACTTCTTAAACTTCCTTAATACCAACATTTTTTTTCCCCAAAGAAACAAAAGTTTTTTAAACATCTTCAGTGACTACTTCAATGGTAAAAATAAAAATCTGTAATAACCATTATTAATTTTAGGAGTACTTAAAACTCTATTTTTGTCCAAAGGTATTGTAAGCTTAAATAAGTTTACTCATCTGCCCCTCTGGCTATGTCCTTCAAATCTTTTTCTAGAAACTTTCTTCTTTTATCTTTATGGATAGTGGGGTCAAATTCTTGAGACTCAACCTTGAACTCTCAACTATTTAATTATAGAAAGTGCACATTAAGCTTAATCCCTAAACTGGCAGGTTCTCATCAAATATCATCATTTATTTCATAGAGTGACAGTTAATGTAACTATTTGAAGAGAATACAGGATGTGGCTTGAAAACTGGATCACTCTTACGTTACATGATTTTAAATTTCAGTTTCTCATTGTAAGTGACAAGGGTAATGCTACCTATTTTATATATAAAAACAGAGATTAAGTGACACTGTACCAAAAAGGACTTTGTCAATTATGAGGAAACTTTTAAATATTAGTAATTGTTACCACTGACTAAATTGAAATAATTCTATGTTTACAGGATAGTTACAATGATCTATAGAAGGACTAGCAGAAAACCAGAGAAGATACTAATATTGTAAAATTCTAACACAATATGAAATGTACTATTTCACTGTTTCTCTAGCAAGAAACCATATTCATTAATCCTGGATTTTAAAAGAGTTCATCAGTGAAACTATAACATTTTTTTTTCTGTAGCTCTCAAAAATTTTTATGAATAAAATAAAAATAGACTGATTGATAATGCTGGAAACTAAGTATACAGATGGAAAAATATATATATTATCAAAGAGTCCTGATTAACAGATCATTGCTATCTTTAAGCAAAAACTCTTTTTAATAGATCACCAATGGTACCTTATCTAGTATAGAGACTGGAAAAATGAGTTATTTCATGAAAAATAAGTTACTAGAAAGAGAGAGACACTAAAAATCTCAAAATTCCATACTGACTATACATAAATAAAATGCAAATACATTAACACTTGTCTAATAAAAAAATTAAATAGAAACACAAAAAACTAAAAGCATCTGAATTAATGGAAAATGACGTGGAAGTCTCCGTACACTGACAGCAAACTCAGCAGAATCTGACAGTACGATGGAATATACATAAAGGAGCATAGTGACTGAAAGCCAAGTTTTTAGCATCGTACAGACCTGGGTTAGAATTCTACCTCCAAAAATTACTAGCTATGTGATACTGGGCATGTAAATAACTCTAAGCTTCAATCCCATGGTCTGTACCTTCTAAGACTGTGATAAAGATAAAAAGAAAGCCACATAAGTGCTTAGCACACTACTTGGAATACTGAAAATGGTCATTACATTTTATTTCTTACTAGGTATTGGCTCCCTAAAGGGCTGAGGTAGTCTGGGTCTACATCAACAATATTCAAAAAAAAAAAAAAAAAAAAAAGGCAATAACCTGGTATCTACTCTTCCACATAAGCAAATCCTATGTGTAGTTTTAGGAACCATATTTCAAGAACAGTGACAAATAGGGACCAGCAGTTAGCGTAATGGCTATATCACTAGACTCCCACGTAGTCAACCACGGTTCGCGGCCCGGACCTAGTGGCTTAAATTCACGCCGGGCGCATGTGAATGCGTGCCCAAGATCCCAAGAGGAGAATGGAGGAGAAGGGATTGTGGCGTGGCCATCCTCCCTGAGGGGGTAATTTCTCGCTTTCTGTCTCTGTGTCTCTCTCTCTCTGTCTAGCGAGCTCACGTGCCCTATAGCAAAAACCCCTCTCCAAAAAAAAAAAAAGAATAGTGACAAATAGTACCATGTCTGAAAGAGAACAGTCAGGATGACAGTAAATTTGGAAGACAAGTCATGAAAGAAAAAGCTGAAGAGGATTAGAAAATTATACTCAAGCAGTTCCAGAAAAATACAGCAATCTCTAAAAATCTGAAGGTATGTGATAAGAAAACAAGATGAAACTCCCATATATCTTAAAATACCAAATTTTGTCCAATCAGAGAAATAAATCTTTACTCAGATTTACGACCTCTAGTTTACAATCACAGGTGTGTTCAACTGATTAGAATGATGTCAGGGTTTTGTTGAGAGAAATGGCAAGCATGATTTCAATGATTTCTCAGATTCTTTTCTGAATCTACAACTTTATGAATTTGTTTTTTTGGGGGGGATTATTTTTTAAGAGAGATTTTGCTATAGGGCACATGCACTAGCCAGAGATACAGAGAGACAGAAAGTGAGAAATCCCCCAGAGGGGATGGCCACACTGCAATTCCTTCCCCTCCATTCTCCTCTCGGGATTTTGAGCATGGACGCACATGCGCTCGGTTTGGGTTTTAAGTCTCCATGTTCAGGACTCAAACTGCGGTCAACAATGTGGGAGTCCAGTGACATATCATTATGCCATCTGCTGGTCCCAACTTTAATAACTTGTAAAATCTATGTCCTCTTTGATTAATATGGATAAATTGCTTATCTAGATTCAGAAGACTGCATATTTTGTTCTTAATATTTCTTCGCCAATACTACTCATTCCCTAACACGTCAAATCATGCTCTGTAGAAGCAATCTCTCTTGCATATAACTTGAAAGTACCAAGATGTGTTGTTAGAAAATTAACTACATTTTCAAATAATTTGGAAGTTCATAATCACTACTGTATTGTTAGCAAATTAACTACTGTATTGTTAGAAAATTAACTACATTTTCAAATAATTTGGAAGTTCATAATCACTACTGTATTGTTAGCAAATTAACTACTGTATTGTTAGAAAATTAACTACATTTTCAAATAATTTAGAAGTTCATAATCACTACTGTATTGTTAGCAAATTTACTTGCTATTTGCATCTACATGGCGAATAGTGACAAATAGTACCATGTCTGAAAGAGAACAGTCAGGATGACAGTAAATTTGGAAGACAAGTCATGAAAGAAAAAGCTGAAGAGGATTAGAAAATTATACTCAAGCAGTTCCAGAAAAATACAGCAATCTCTAAAAATCTGAAGGTATGTGATAAGAAAACAAGATGAAACTCCCATATATCTTAAAATACCAAATTTTGTCCAATCAGAGAAATAAATCTTTACTCAGATTTACGACCTCTAGTTTACAATCACAGGTGTGTTCAACTGATTAGAATGATGTCAGGGTTTTGTTGAGAGAAATGGCAAGCATGATTTCAATGATTTCTCAGATTCTTTTCTGAATCTACAACTTTATGAATTTGTTTTTTTGGGGGGGATTATTTTTTAAGAGAGATTTTGCTATAGGGCACATGCACTAGCCAGAGATACAGAGAGACAGAAAGTGAGAAATCCCCCAGAGGGGATGGCCACACTGCAATTCCTTCCCCTCCATTCTCCTCTCGGGATTTTGAGCATGGACGCACATGCGCTCGGTTTGGGTTTTAAGTCTCCATGTTCAGGACTCAAACTGCGGTCAACAATGTGGGAGTCCAGTGACATATCATTATGCCATCTGCTGGTCCCAACTTTAATAACTTGTAAAATCTATGTCCTCTTTGATTAATATGGATAAATTGCTTATCTAGATTCAGAAGACTGCATATTTTGTTCTTAATATTTCTTCGCCAATACTACTCATTCCCTAACACGTCAAATCATGCTCTGTAGAAGCAATCTCTCTTGCATATAACTTGAAAGTACCAAGATGTGTTGTTAGAAAATTAACTACATTTTCAAATAATTTGGAAGTTCATAATCACTACTGTATTGTTAGCAAATTAACTACTGTATTGTTAGAAAATTAACTACATTTTCAAATAATTTGGAAGTTCATAATCACTACTGTATTGTTAGCAAATTTACTTGCTATTTGCATCTACATGGCTTTACCATGGGGATATATTCTGAAATACGTTTTTAGGTAGTTTTGTCATAAGAACAGTAAGTGTATTTACACAAACATATATAATATAGCCTACTATAGATACCAAGAATACACTGTATAACGTATTATAATCTTATGAGACTGATATCACATACCCGGTCTAACACTGACCGAGACATTGTGGGAAACATGACTATATACATAAAAGTAAAAATTTTCACCTTTGCAAAATCTTTTATCAGACTGTTACTCAATATTTCACCAGTTATCTATTCCATCTATACCAAAATTCCTATCTAGGAATGTAAGTACCCCTTATAGTTACCAACTTAGGGTACATAAATATACAAAGACACATACAAAACTTGATAGTACATACATCTTCTCCTAAAGTGAGAATTTAATTTTTATCTGAGTTTTGAAAATATATAGCCACACAAAAAGTTGAAAGTCACTGATGTAAACTATTAATGCTTTCTGCTCTTCTTGCAGATATGTATTTCATACTGATAAATACCTAGACTCTTCCACATTATACATCCTTTACTAGCTACATGTTTTAACCTCAGAAATATTCTTTCCACATTCCTCACACAATTTCAAACTACTGTCCCACACATGTAAGACTGCAAACGACAAAGAAGTGAGTAATTTCTTTATACTACAAATTATCTATACATACTAAAAGGCTGTAAAGATTGCTATCGAAATCGTGCAAGGGGAATGCAAACTTAAAACTACAATGAGAAACCATTTAACTCAAGTTAGAATGACTAGGATCAAAAAATAAAGAATGACAAGTGCTGGCAAAGCTGTGCTAAAAAGGGAACCTTCTTACTATGTTGGTGGGAATATAAATTCGTACAACCTCTGCGGAAAACAATGTGGAGGTTCCTCAAAAAACTACAAATAGAAATACCTATTACTCAATAATCCTACTCATTAGTATTTACCCAAAGAACAGGAAAACATTCACTTGGAAAGACATTTGTATAGCCCTGTTTACTGTAGCATTATTCAAAATTGCTAGGAAACTTAATCAATCTAAGTGTCTAAAAACTGATGACTGGGTTGAAAAATTGTGGCTCATACATACTATGGAATAGTACTCAGCCATAAGAAACAGTGAGAATCTATCATTCGATTCAAAGTGGATGAATACAGAGGACTTAATGTTGAGTGAAATGAGCCAGCCATTGAAAAAAACAACATAGCATATCCCCACTTAATATGTACCAAATGTCTACACTCTATGGCAGAAATGGAAAGATCTGAAAATATGATAGTAGAGAGGGTAATTGTAGATCCCACAGATGGTAAGGGAGGAGAGTGAGTGGTAGAAGGTAGGAGGGAAAGGCAAAGGAAAGAAACATTTAACAGACGAAATAATTCTCCTTTGGAGAAACTAAAGAAAAAAATTCTATCATTTTTGTTTTATAAAAAATATATAAAATTAAAAAAAATAGTATAAGCCATTCACACCAGGAAATAATTCAATCTAGTTCACTTTAATGACATTATTGAGTTGCTGATTATATGTTTTTAATACTATGAGTGATGCATAATACATATGTGTGAATTCTTCCATCATTTTTTTTTTTTAATCAGAGTATCACAATGTCATGATCCTCCTGCCTTAGCCTCCCAACCAGCTGGAACTAAATGTATGTGCCACCACGTTTAGATCTGGATTCCTCCATCATTGACTTTACCCTAGCTCAAACCCACAAACCTAGGGTAAAATTTAAGAGCAATTGACTGATTCACTTATTCACTTATTCATTAATTTAATAAACATTTACTGAACACAAAGTGTGTACAGGACTCAAAAGTTCTGAAGACACAGCAATGTATAGAAAAAATTCCTGGCCCTCATTGAACTTTTATTTAAATAGGGAAAGCAGAAAATACAGTAACATAAAGGAGTAATTATAGTATATCTGGTGGTAAGTGCTATGAGACAAATAAAACACTGGCATGTTATTAAAAGGGTGTCTCAGAGAAGACTGACAATAAAACGGAAATAATTTAGAGAACACTAAAATAAGTAAAGGAATGAGCCATCAGAACATCTAGGAAGAGCATCATCAGCTTGGGGAATGGCAACAAAGCTGGTGTCACTGAAGAAGATCTAGTAGGTTGAACTGCTGTTAAGACATAAGAGAAATAGGGACCAGAAGTTAGCATAATGGCTATGTCGCTGGACTCCCATGTAGTTGACCATGATTCGTGTCCTGGACCCAGTAGCTTAAAACTCACGCCGGGCGCGTGTGCATGTGTGCCCAAGATCCCAAGAGGAGAATGAAAGAGAAGGGACTGCGGCGTGGCCATTCCCCCTGGGGGGTGATTTCTCACTTTCTGTCTCTCTGTCTCTCTCTGTCTGTCTGGCGAGCGCACGCGCCCTACAGCAAAAACCTCTCCAAA
>NW_006160114.1:6988593-7013321 GCF_000334495.1 Tupaia belangeri chinensis | reverse complement strand
TGTCGGGGCGGGGCCCGGCCCCTACCGCAAAAACCCTCTCCAAAAAAAAAAAAAAAAGAGATAAGAGAAATAATCTGGGTTCAGATTCTAAGGCATTATAGTCCTACTTGTAAAGAGGTTGGCTTGTACTTGGAGTGGGATCAGAAGCCATTAAAAGCTTATGAACAGGGGAGGAATATGACCTTACATTAGGATAGGATCACTCTGGCTGCTATTTTAAGGTGGCCAAGTGTAGAACTGGGGTTAGACTGATTAAGTAACCACCACAATAAAGCATGCAAGAAAAGATAATGGTTTGGGTCCAAATGAGAGGTGATACTGATAAGAAGTGGGGCAAATCTTGGCCATATTATGAAAGCAGAGCAAACAGGATTTGCAGAAGGACTCGACAAAGGTGTGACAGAAGTCGAAGATGATGCAAATTTTTTTGCCTTAACAAACTGAGATGCAAATTGCCATTAACTAAGATAGGGAAGACTTTAGTTTGAGTGAACTTTTCATACCTTTTACTTTTGTTTCCTTCATTCAGGTTGATAAAGCATGTTAGTGAGAGTGAGAGAGAGTAAGAGAAAGAGAGAGATGAGTACTATCTATAGGATCTGCTCACACTGAGATCCCCCCTTTCCTTTTGTCCGCAAACCATTCAGATCCTGGGCACTTGTGCATGTGCCCTGCTTGTTTCAGCTAACTAGACTGGGGATTCAAAGTATCGTCACCACGTGAGATCTGGCTTTTCTTGAGCCACACATTACCACTGGGCCACAGAGTCAGCCCTATACCTATTTTTAAAATAACCATAATTAATTATTCAAATATCGATATCAAATAGCAATTGGATACATAAGTGTTTTGGAGACAGGCTTGGATTGAGATAGAAATGTGGGAGTCATAAGCATACAGATGCCATTTAATGCCAGGAAAGTGGATGAAATCAGTAAGAAGTGGGTACAAGTGGCTAGTAGAAATAATCAAAGCACAGAGTCTTGGGGATCTCTATATGAAATTTTGTGAAAACTAGAATACTACTTTATCTATATACCTCATGGCTTGTCATGAATATAAAGTGAGATAATAAAGAAAGATATTTTAGGGACCAGCAGCTAGTGTAATGGCTATGTTGCGGGACTCCCATGTAGTCAACCACAGTCCAAGTCCCAGACCCAGTGGCTTAAACTCATGTCAGGCACGTGTGCGTGTGTGCCCAAGATCCTGAGAGGAGAATGACGGAGAAGGCATTGTGGCGTGGTCATCCCCCATGGGGGGTGATTTCTCACTTTCTGTCTCTCTGTCTCTGTCTTTCTGGCAAGCGTATGCACACTACAACAAAAACCACCTCCAAAAATTAAGAAAGGTCTTTTATAAATTGTGACTCATTTAGGCAAAATAGTTTTAGAATGATTCATGACACCCTGTAAGAATCCTTTTTCTTTCTGCTCCCTCCCCCTTTTTTGTTACATTTTTTGAGTACTAACAGATCAGGGGACCTTAGTACACTGAGGAGTTTAGAGGATAAAAATGTAAGACATGCCCTATGCCTTGGAAATATTTGAAAAGAATATAATAGACAAACCCATTGTGCAATATATTTCTTTTTTTTTTCTAATTGCTAGAGTGTGAGTACACCAGAGAGAGACAGAGACAGAGAACAAAAGAAGGAAAGAGAGAAAAAGCACTCCCAAATGGGGTCTAATCAAGCTATAATCCTTCCTCCATTAATTCCACTGCACTGGGATTTAGGGTATGCACTCGCATGTGTCCAGCACGTTTTTCAAGCTGCTTGGGACAGATTTGAACTGTGGCAGGCCATGTGGGATCCAGCTCCTTTAATCTCAAGATCACAAGGCCAATTGTGCAATATAGTTCAGTAATTTCCTTAATCAGAGCTATGCCCAGGAACATTCAAGAACACAGAATGTATATTATCAGGGAAGAATGAGCTGAATCTCATAGGATCGATAGGTATTAGACAAGTGGAGAAAAGTCTAACATAAGAGTACAAAAGTCTAATATTGAAAACTAAGGCAAGGCAAATAGAGTATTTAAAAAAATATGATGGGTTGAATGAATTACATAGATCCTTGTGCTTGGTGAAGGCAAAGACTCTCTTTCAAACCAAAAGGTTCCTTCCATATAATACAAATAAATAATTTCAGAATCTTCAGTTTTGCACTTAAGAAAAAATGTCTCTGGCATAGCTTTGGAAGATAAATTGGGGTAGGAGGACACTTGGAAATAGTGAGGCCAGTTAGGAGAAAACAGAAGAAATACACTTGAGAAATGCTGATGGCCTAAATGAGGTGATGGCTTTAGAAATGGAGACAGGTCATATCTTTTTCCATGTCTCAGATCTTTGAACCAAGCTTTTGGAGACTACTTATAAGGTCATTTCATTTATCACAGGATTTGGGAAATTTATGGGGCTTTTAAGAAACAATGCAGCTTAAAGGGCTGACATCTGTGTAGTGGTAAAAGGCAACATTCTGCAAAGCAGACCAACATGATAAGATTCTGGGTTTGCAGAGTCCTCTGAGAACACTGGGCATGTGCATATTCTATGATCTGGGGCGGCTTAGGCTGGAGGTGGATAATGAAATCAGGACACTGCTGCACATCCTGTGTGCAAGTGTCTTTCTCTCTCTCTCTCTTCCTCTTGTGGAGAAATAAATAAGTAAGCAAAATAAAGTAATCCAGCTTAATCTAATTTTTCTACAGGTTGGAAAACTGGGTCCCAGAGAGCCAAAGAATGAATCAATGTCACAAAACTCATTATAAAGAAACCAACTGTTAATATCCAGTTCTCCTAATTTCCAGATTACCACTCTTTTCCTAATAATGCTTACAGATGTAAAATAATTACCTTTAAAAAAAAACTGAAATGAGAAAAACAATAATTTGTTCTAATTTCTGTGTTTTTTTTTTTTGAGAGGTTTTTGCTATAAGGCACGTGCGCTTGCCAAAAGGACAGAAAGAGACAGAGAAATAGAAAGCGAGAAGAGAGAATCAGCCCAGTGGGGGGGAGGGAGGGAAGGCCACGCCGCAATCCCTTCTCCTCCATTCTCCTCTTGCGATCTTGGGCACGCACGCACATGCGCTTGGCCTAAGTTTAAGACACTGGGTTCAGGACCTGGATCGCAGTCAACTACATGGGAGTCCAGCGACATAGCCATTACGCCTACTGCTGGTCCCAATTTGTTCTAATTTCTGGGTAACAGTTTAACTTGATGCAACTCATCAAAAATCACAATGTCATGGCTCTGTTATCATCTATTATGCTTTTCTATTTTGTAAAATATTGGAGAATACCAACAGAAAAAAAAGGTGTACAAGATATAACTGGATATTTCATTTAATTGCCTATTTAAGCTTGATACTTTATTCAGTTCACTAAATTTTGTAAATGCAGGAGTGCCTAAGGTAACAGTGTCCAGGAAATTAGGACACAACTATGGTGAGTCAAAATTTCACCTTGGGGTGACTGGCCTTAAAATATATATCCAGGACACTCGGAGCACAATAAAGGCAGAGATTACTGTGAATAGATGTAGAAATTTTGAATTGTTCAAGTTGACGGGTTTGTAAACAACTTGGCTTATATTTACTTGTTTAATTGTTGACACTGCCAAAACACTTTACTAAAAAAACAGAAAGTTATAAAAACAGAAACTGCAGTTCTCAGAAGTAATTATAAGTTTTTGAATTCTTTCTTAATTCTATGTTTGAAGAATTCGACATAGGACTCTATCAACTCTAGTAAACATTTATTATTTACCCTAAATTTTCATGCTTAGCACTAAAATCAATGTTAAAACATAATGAAACTAGATTAAAAAAGTGCCTAAGTTTATAGTTTGCATTTAATAATAGGAAGTCTACATAAATTGATTTTTTTAGTCTTATATTATTTATAAAATAGATTTTATTTCAGTGATTCTCTTTTTCAGAGAATAAAACACATAAAAGTAGAATATTAAAAATTTGAGGAATTCAAATATGTATTAGTTTCTGTAAATATATCAAACTCCATTATTCAAACAAAAGTACACTTATATAAATCAAGAAAATGAACTATAAATTATGTAATTAGATAAATCTTTGTTAGTCCAAGAAGCAACAAATAATTCTAAGTTTCTTGTTGTATCATAGACTAAAGTAATTTTTAAAAACATAGTAACAGTTAAAACATACAGAGAAGCACATGGCACTCTGCCTTTTGGCTTTTTTTAGAAGGAGGGGTGTTCGTTATGGTGTTTTGTTTAAACTAGAGAAGAATCTCAGTAAACCCTATAAATTAAGGCAGAACAAAATAATATATATGCCAAATGCTCAAGAAATTAAAAGCATGTAGGAATAAAGGATTGTAATTTTTAAAATTTTTAAAATAGGGTAAAGTCTCATTGGTGGTATTAGAGAAAACATTACTCCAACCTAAAAACTATAATTATGAACACATCAAAAATAATAGTTCAGATAGGATATTTTAGAAACCATGGATTGATACAGAAATCTCTTGAGAGTATTAATGAGGAGCTTTACAACTTGATTTATAAATTCTAAGGAGAAATTATCACCTTTTCTACTAGAAATAAAACCACCATAAATATTTATCTGCTTCACAATAACATAATTTTGGAGAAACTGTTATAGTTTCATAATTCTACTTCTCTAAGCATTTGGTACTTTCTCACTCTAGAACAGTATTAGAGGATCTCTCACATTATTACACTTTATAAATATTTACTTACTTGTTGAGTCACTCATTGTAACCAGATATATACTTAAATATGCAAAAATAAAGAAAATAAAAGGAAAATAATCATCACTGTCTATATACATAAATAAAAACATGTATGTAATAATTCACATGCAATCTGATGAAAGACTTCATACTACAAAAGATTTATTTTATTAGATCCAAAGGTTTCTAAAATTTTATGTAGTAACTACTTAATGAAAAATGATTTGTAAATTTCAAAACACTGAAATTCATCAATGCACCATCCTAAGTAGGGAGAAATACTACATAGAATAAATGAAGAGACTTCAAAAATTTATGGAAAAATGGAATTAAAAGAATGCTATTTTGGTGAAAAGTAAATTTTGAAATCTATGTACAGTTTTTTTTTTCTTTTATTATACTTATTTATTTGGTAAAGATTTTGTTTTAAAGTATTGCGTTGTTGGAAAATTCATGACATATTTCTTTTTTTTTTGGAGAGGTTTTTCTTTTCTTTAAATTTTTTAAATTTCATTTTCTTTTATATATTCAATCACATTATTTGGCTTACAAAATGGGTATTTCAACAGGTGAACATTTCTCCCTAGTATAGTTGATAAAACTATAAATTATCTTCAACAGATAATAGCACATTTCTTTGTCCCATTAATGCTTTGCCTCCCTATTTTTTCTTCTAAATGTCCTTCCTCAGACCCTCTCTTTCACACACCGTATCTGGTAGGCCTATTCTATGAACTTTTAGAAGACCTCCCCCATAAGTTAATAGGATTCAAACCCTATCAATCGTTTGGGGAAGTTACTTTCAAAGTAGCAATGCAGGATAAACATAAATAATACATTGTTAGCATATGTATAATAGGACCAATAAACAACTGGATAACAAAAGTAAAATCCTAGATGATTTCCACTGGGATTATGTGAAATTATTAAAAAGTATGATTTAGTAACAGAGAACTGAGCAACTGAGTTTATATCTATTATTTAACTGAAGGTAAAAATAAAAAATACATCATTGATAAGGTATGAACCATGATAATTCTGTTTGAAACTGGAAGCATTCAGGACTTTTATTCTAAAGTCTGTCATCTTGGATCCTTTTTTCAAGGAATTCAATGTGATGTTAAAAGATGTGTCATAACTTGGATTTCAGACTTTAGTGCTTTGGAAATATGTTTATATAGCTCATAATGTAATTACAGCTACCTTAAGACAGATAAGGAAAATGGTAGCAATACATTGGAAATATAATTGAAAAATGCAGTGGTCCAGAAGCACTTGTGGGGATGATGTCTCTGAAAAGCTGCTCAGAGCTTCAGAGTTTGAAGTTAAATTTTTGATGTTGTCACTCTCAATCTATTGAACGGCTGACAGACAATCAAACCCGTCTGGCTGGCTGGCAGCTCATTTTGCTGGCAGGTGGCAAACAATTAGACACACCAATTTGTGCCTCCTGATGACATTAAAGCATGAAACTAAGTTGTATGCAGGGCCTAGTGATTTGTGTGAAAGCATTTCAAAAATAATACTCTTTGCCGTGGCAACTCATTTCAGACTGCCACCTCCCATTATGGCTTTGAGCAGTGAAGACGACAGACTTGAGTTACGTGCAGTGCAAGGCCGCTTCTGTTCAATCCGTCATCAACGCCCCCTGAGACCTCAATCCCCTCCTTTCATCAATATCACCTCATCATTTACATTTGATAGTACTTGAGCTACTGCATATATTAACTACACTGGAGACCCTTTCCTAAAAAAGAATTGAAATATGCTTTGTGCTCTTCCATTTAATTTTTACTTATGCAATTTATAATAATGATTCCACTCCCATTGCATTTTGCATAAATGCTACCAGAACAAATGGGAAGTTCTATTTTTTTAAAGCAATAGTCTCAAAACTGTAATAAATTTTGAGTTAGCTAAGAATATTGGCACTCAGGTGATTGCTTTGTTAAATTTTAATTAAAAAATTAATCTAACAATAATACAAATTAATACAAAAATATTTTACTTTAATATTTAACTGGATTTACTCATGCAAATTACAAATCGTGTATCAGTTGGTTTGCATTTTAACAAAATTTAAAGTTATAATTTAAAATTAAACAGAACACAGAACATTAATGACTCTATTAAATTACTGTACCAATCATTTATAGTTATAGATTCATATATTTACATAAATACATGTACTTACATGCATCTATTTATACAAAGACACACAAATATATACACATATGTCCTAGGAACATAAACCAAATATGTAAAAATAGAAGGCATCAATGTAAAATGGCATAAGGAATACCTAAGGAACATTCCCTACATGGATAAGCATCAAAATATAATATTAACATGAACTATAAAAAAGGAAAAATATTTTCCTATATTCTATAGTCCCACTTTTTTTCCTTTTTTTAAAACTTTTGACACACATATTTTATCTTTTATGACAGTTACTTGCAAATAGTCCATCTCCTTACTATTCTGAAAATTCACAGAAGGCAAAACTGATTTTATTATTTTTATATCCTATATAGCTAGTACCATTATATTTCATTATATTTCATAACAAATTTTCAATGATCTCTGTAAAACATCAGTTAAAAGATTTATAAGGCAAATTTTAAGTTATATTTGAGAATAAACAGTATTATCTATCCTAACTGAAATGACTTTATTGCCACTGCTCTACTGTTCAATTCTAAAAAATTACTATCTCTAGTTGGAAAAAAGCACTTTGGCTATTTTCAAGAAAGCATTATGTAATAGAAACTAGATTTTGACTATTTATTTATTTGGACATTCCTGTTTAATTTCCTCAATTGATGTTGTCTCTCTAAAAAGACTTGCTCATCACCTCAAACATATATAATTTTTGTTATGAAAAAGTATATCAAACATCAATCACAATGATTTAATTCAAATGGTGAACAAACATGCTCTTTAGTTTACATGTTAACATGTAAATATAATCTCAGTGGTCCAAGTTAAGTACTAACGCTAGTAATTAGTGACTATGTAAAATATTTTTTTAATACTGCACTTTTTTAATAATAGGATATATACATGCAAAGATTCTTTGGTTCTAAAATATTTTATTCTGCTTGTGTGTGCTATCATTTATATCACATGTAAACAAAAATAGTAAGAATTGTTCCTAAAAAATTTCTTGTATGATTTAATGTTTGAATAATGATATATGGGCCATATTGTAAGTAATTTATATACCTAAAATGTCAAAAATGCCTTTCAATGATATTTATTTTCAATGCATACCTCAAAAATATGACTTTTACATTGACAAAGAAAATCCAATAAAGATAATGATCAAAACTTTTCCCCTAAAACTTATACTTAAAATTCAAATTGAAATTTTATTTATTAAAGTAAACTATTTCATCTCCACCAAGTATTACAGTATTTTATAAGAAATTTTACATTCAGAATAGACCTTAGAGAGATTTGGCTTATCCTCTTCTCAATTTTATATATGAAATCATGAATTTAAAGAGAAAAAATGACTTTGTCATATAGTCCCTTGATGATGGAATATATGGAGGATCCAGATTTCCTTATTTCCAGTTCTATGTGTCATTTGTCATATCCTACTGAAACCCCTTTACATGATGTCCTACTCAAATGTCTTATTATGATATCAATCAGGATGGCCTGCTACTTTGATATCCTTTAGAATAAGAAACTTCATTAATAAAAGTATCTGAATCCCACCAAATATTTTTAGATCAACAAACTTTAATTTTCCTGTTATATCTGAAGCACTGTAAATAATAAGTTCAGTACCTACCTGTCAAAGGAATGAAACTGCATAGGAAGAATAGCTTGCGCTTCTCTTTTCAGTGCTGGATCTGGGTATGGGATAGGTTCAGGGCCACATTCTGCAATTTCAACTGGGGCAGCCACAAGACTTTTCAATATTTCCTTGACATTGATGCCTTTGGTTTGACTAATACTAGATATGGATGGTGCCGGCTTTAATATTTCATTTGGATGTTCAGTTAAGCTCTCCTGTGATTTCTTCACTTCCGATGACAAAGTGGATAAGAGTTCACTCATGGCATCAGGACCTGTACTAGTCTCTAATTCTGCCCCATTAAGGATGCTAGCCACTTGTTCCTCTCCAATTCCTGAATCTGTATGAGGAATTGTACTTTCTATCTGAATATCTTCACCAGGTGTTGGGGTTTCTTTTTCCTTTACACTCTCTGGAAATGCAGCAGGTGTTTCTGTAATGAAAAGAAACTGGTTTAATTTAAAACGTTCACAAGTAAAAACTTGGTATTACTTATAAGCTATTTTCACATATTAAATACAACCTTTAAATAACTTTAGTAAACAAAATATTTACTAAATGGATGTGCATAAAAACAAAATTCAGTTAAAACATATTATCCATATACACATGTCATTTTGCTCAGAAAGCATCAAAATAACCCTGTTTCTTTTGGAAATCATGTACCTTCTCAAAATCAATGCTTTTAAATCATCAGAAAATAGTTCCCATAACAATTTCATAAAACAACTTACTTATAAACAATCATTATGTAAAAATTTTGTGTTTTATTCTTTCATTATTAGCTATCAATCATACTGAGAAATTCTTATGCTTCTCTAATTATTTTTTGAAAAAAAGCTATATTTATACCTTATTTTGTATGTCAATAACTAATAATAAAATGTCTGAATATTTAAACTAATTGAATATTTATTTTTAAATTATATATATAAAATATATAAAATTCTGAAGAAATTTCAAACTATCAAGCATAGCAAATGATTAGTTCAAAAGGATAAATATTTTGATAAAGAATAATGCTCTAGGACATAGCTTATGTTTCTTTTTTAAAAACAATTATTTAATTTTATTTATCATTACTATTATTTTTTTAATTTTCTAGGGCACATGTCCTCACCAGAGAGAGACAGAAACAGAGAGAGAGAGAGAGAGAGAAAGCAAGTCATTGGAGACTGAAACTGTGGTCAACCATGTGGTCCACCATGCCACCTGATGTCCCTGCTTACATAATTCTTTAAGAACTACTGGTTTGGAATGTTCATACTCATTCTTTGTGAATAAATGTTGATTTGTAAAATATTAATCAGAAACCGAGACCAGCAGTTAGCATAATGGCTATGTCACTGGACTCCCATATAGTCAACCGCGGTTCGCATCCTGGACCCAGTGACTTAAAACTCATGCTGGGGGCGTTTGCATGCATGCCCAAGATCCTGAGAGGAGAATGGAGGAGAAGGGATTGCGGTGTGGCCATCCCCCCTGGGGGGTGATTTCTTGCTTTCTGTCTCTCTCTGTCTGGCCATTGCACGCACCCTGTAGCAAAAACCTCTCCAGAAAAAAACACTTAATCAGAAACCTATATATGTATATATACCTAAATAGATATGAATTATACATGTAATACAATAGCAAAAAATTACAAGAGTTGAATAGATATGAATTATACATGTAATACAATAGTAAAAATTACAAGAGTTGAAATAAATCTCTAAAGATATTAAACTTTTAGTTTATTTATTTATTTTTCTTTTAATGTGATCAGAGAGGGAGAGAGTAAGAGAGAAAACAAGACAGAGAGACAAAGTGAGAAAACAAGTCACCAGGCATGTCCAGGACTTGATCTACGTGTGGTTGGCCATGTGGAAGTCTGGCTCCCTTAACCACCTTACCACCTGCTGGCTCCTAAAGATATTCAATTTTACACAAAGGTTAATATAATGAAAGTTCATGTAATAAAATGTTGCGATATTCTATGGCCTGCAAGTGACATGGTTATTAAGGTACTTGACTCCCACATGGCTGACAGCTGATAGAGTCTGGGACATAATGGTTTGGAAAATCATGCTGGGCCCATGTGTGTGCCCAACATAGCTTGGAAAATGGAGGAGAAGGGATTATCGCATGGCCATTCCCTTCTGGAGGTGATTTTTCACTTTCCTTCTAACTCTCCATATTTGGCATGTGCACACACGCTATGGAAAAACCTTAAAAAAATAAAGTTGCCAAATTCTAAATAATGACCTTGGAAGTTGAATCTAAATAAGATGAGGATAGTAATTATTTTTGACATCATATTGAAGAAGAAAACAAAATACTATATGTAAATTATCTTGTTTCCACATAAAATATATGCTTAATATATATTAGCTACTTGGTTTGTATTTAAGTTTATCTTTTGTAAAAAAAAATAAGGGCAGACTAAATTATTTCTAGGATCTTTTCAAAATTGTTGACAACTATAAATTCTATAAAACATCCCATAGACTTTGTTGCTGTTTGTTTTTTTGTTTCTTTGTTGTAAAAGAATATTAGTAAAAGACCAGCAGATGGCATAACCATTACATCACTGGACTCCCACATAGTCGACCATGGTTCAAGTCCTGGACCCAGTGACTTAAAACTCACACCAGACACATGTGCGTGTGTGCCCAAGATCCCAAGTGGATAATAGAGGAGAACAGACTGCAACCTGGCCAGCCCCCCTGAGGAGTGATTTCTCACTTTCTATCTCTCTATGTGTCTGTCATCTGGCGAACACATGTGCCCTCTAACAAAAGTCTTTTTCTATTAAAAAAAAAAATTAGTACAAGAAAGCAGAATTCCCAAAAGGACATGTGTTAAATATGCTGTTAAAACACAGAGAAACGCTGTTTTGATGCTCACATCAGTGGCTAGCTGCTAAAAATTGTGTATACTTGTAGGGACTAAAAATAAGGTAAGTGATTTCCTCAGTAACGGACTCAATTATTAGGCTGTATTAGACAGTTTTTCTTAATCTCTTGAATGTAGATTAAAGCATGGCATTAAATTTCACTAAAGATGTGAATTTACTAATTTTTACAGATTAATTTCAGAACAATTTTGCCCTTTTTTTTTGAGAGACAGATTTTTGCTATGGGGTGCTTGTACTCTCTAGAGAGACAGAAAGAGATTGAGAGACAGAAAGAGAGAAATCACTCCCCAGGGAGATGACCATGCCATAATCCCTTCTATTCTATTATCCTCTTGGATTTGGGGCATGCATATCACACGCAAGGCGTGAGTTTCAAGCTACAGTTCTGGGACTTGAATTGCAATTGGCCATGTGGGAGCCCAGTAACATAACCACTATGCCAACTGCTGGTCCCAATTTTGCTATGTTTTTCAGGGGAAAAAAACTCCTTTTAATATCTCCATATTTTCCTTCAATCCTTTTTCTTTTTATTCAAATTACATTAACTCTATATGTAAATGTAGGAATAAATAACATTTTTATATTATCTAATTTTTCAATATCCAGTATTCATTTAAATTGACAAAAGGCACTCATCTCACAAAGCAATGTTATATCATAGTTTTCCTAATATTTATTTAATAGGTTTTATTTTGCTTATCTATTTGTTATTCAGGTCAAGGATGTTAGAACTGAAAGAAGCAAAGTTTAATCTGTGAAACTGGATAATATTTAAATATTTTACAGGGTACATGCTCTATAGCAAAAAACTTCTCCAAAAAAACCTTTTTTATATATTTTGTTTCTGTGTTTGCAGTCTTTGTCCTATTCTCACAGAAATATCTGGTGGTTTCTGATTCTCTCTAATTTTACCTGCAGTGGTTTCCTTTCAAAAAGATATAATCTGTGTATCCAAAGGTGTGTTAGAATACATTGAGTAGTATCTTTAATAGTAGAAATAACAGCCCTGACAGCCACCTTATCTTTTCATTCCATATCCCTAGGTTATTTCATTACCTTCCAAAGTTTCAACTTTCGCCTCAGTTTGAATGATCTCCAAATGCATGACTATTCTGAAGACCTATGGAAATAAATATTCCAGGGCCCCTCCAGACTCAATTAATTCTAATTTAATTAATTATTTACCTGAACTTATCTCTTTGTTTCTCTGTTAGTGGCATATCACCATTGTTTGTCTTTTAAGCTACCTAGGTAGCTATTCCAGAAACGTCTTGATTCTTTATCTCTCTTTATTATCCCTAATGCTGTTATTCTAAATAAAGTCTCACAAGGTTTTGTAAAAAATAATCCCAACCTCTAATTTTGCCCTTAATGACACATGTTGGGAACACCACAGGGAGACTGGATCTTTGCAGCATGAGCTGCCCACTTTCCTTGCTTTGTGCATTGCAATAAAACTGTACTTTGCTTCGTTTTAAAAAAAAAAGTGAAAATATTGTCTTTACCTCTTACCTCTTTCCTTTCCTTTCCTTCTCCAGTGCTTGCTGACTAGTATTAGTGAGTCTTTCTAGTATCATTGAGTCTTCTAAAAACGTTCATGCACTTATTTTAACTTTTAATCTTCAAAACAATAATGAATATATCCACTCTCTTTTGCACATTGGTTATTAATTAAACATCTCCCTGGGGGGGGTGATTTCTCACTGTCTATCTGTCTCTATCTGTCTCTCCAGCAAGCGCACCGGCCCTATAGCAAAAATCTTTCTTAAAAAATGTAAAATTTATAACTACATACTTAAAACTCCAATATAAATGTTGACTTCTCAATTGTAAAGCATAATTCAAAGTTTATTAAAATTAGATATTAGAATATTTCAAATAGGAGAAGAAACACCTTCATGGCTCCTGCGAACTAGTGATTACAGGGAAAAAAGAGACATGAAGATTTTCTACAGATTATTCAACCTCTAGCCCACAAACTTGAGTGGAGAGGCAAGGGGCAGACCTTCAAAAGAAGAAACCTTAATGGCTCCTGAGAACTAGTGATTTTAGGGAAAAAAGAGAAATGAAGATTTTTCTAAAGGTAATTCAGCCTCCAGACCACAAATTTGATTGGGATCAAAATGAAACGGCAAAGAGATTCCAGATCACCTCTTTCTGCACGCTCCTGAATGCTCAGATTGAACTTCAATTTGGGAAGAAATACACCATCCATCAGATGACTAGAAATCACCACAGGGCCACAAGAAATATGGGAAAGCAAGAAAATACCCCTCCTCCTAGGAAAAATAATAGCTCCTCTTCATCCACAGACAGTTCAATGGAAATCATGGAAATGTCTGATAAAGAATTTAGAATATTCATAATGGCAAAGCTAACAAAGATGGAAGAGAAGAGAGACAATGAACTGCAAAACAGAAAGGAGAAAGGAGATGACAAGTTCCAAGAGGTAAGAAAATTCTTGCAAGATCTAAAATAAGAATTACACACTTTAAAAAAAGAATCAAATGGACTTGTTAGAGATGAAGGCAATACAGGAACTCAAAATCTCCCTTGAAAGTATTAAAAGCAGACTAGCTCATACACAAAATAGAATCTCAGACGTGGAAGAGAAAATGGCTGGCATAGAAAAATCCACCACAAAGACTGAGAAAATGGCCCCCAAAAATGAGAATAATAAATACATGAGAAATACTAGATACCATCAAACATCCAAACATCTGGATAATTTGTATCCCAGAAAGCGAAGAGACTCATAAGGGCAGTGATCATCTATTCCATGAAATCCTGCAAGAAAACTTTCCAAACCCAGAGAGGTACTCAAAGATCCAATTCCAAGAAATGTAAAAGGACCCCAAATAGAATCAACCCAAGAAGATCTTCTCTAAGACACATTACACCCAGATTGACCAAAACCACAGACAAACACAAGATACTAAGATTGGCAAGAGAGAAACAGCAAGTTATCTACAAAGGAAATCCCATCAGGCTAACAGCAGTCCTCACATCAGAAACGATGTGAGTGAAGAAAGAATCGGAATATATATTCAAAATGTTAAGGGAAAAGCAATTTCAACCAAGAATACTATACCTGGCAAAATTATCCTTCATATGGGAAGAAAAGACAAGAACATTCTCAGATAAACAAAACCTGAAAGAATTTACTAGCACCAGACCAGATCTCTAAGAAGTTCTCAAGGGAGTGCTATATCAGGAAAATTAAATACAGCCACACAGAAATAAGAGTTCAAAAACTAAGAAAATGGCCAACTTAATCATAGGAACAAGTCTGGAGTTGAATGTTATATCCCAGAATTCAATCAGAAAGGTTGAACCACAACAGAATATAGATTAAGTATATGAAACTGAACTGCTGAAATATTTTGACTAAAATATTGCTGATGTTCTTCTAGTCTTTGGTGTCCACTTTTGAAGATTTTTGTCCTGTCATGAGCTCTTGACAGGTTCATGTACCTATATGAACAGAATCCTAACCTGTTTCCTGGCTTTAAGTTTTAAGCAAACTTCCTTAGCATTTCTTTGATTTATTAAAGTTAAAACTGCTTTTCTTGAAATTACCAACTGAACTTGCTATTGAAAGTAGTTAGATTATTTAAGAAATTGTGTGATCAATAAAATGTGGAGGGGAAAGGAACAGAAGACAACTGCAGACACCAGAGATAGTGTGAGAAGAGGGTGGGAAAGGGCAGACGGTCAGAAATAGGAGTAAAGTAAAAAAAAAAAAAAAAAAGGTGTATTGACAATAACATGCTTGATTAAGCCACTATGAAATATATTCTGGATGGGAAATCACATTTTGTATGCTGTGACGATTTTTAGGGAATGAATTTATATTAACTAAATTTAAAAAAAAAATGTTTGAGGGTGGGAACCAGCAGTTAGCGTAGTGGCTATGTCACTGGATTCCCCCATAGTTGACCACGGTTCGCATCCCGGACCCGGTGGCTTAAAACTCATGCCGGGCGCGTGTGCGTGCGTGCCCAAGATCCCAAGAGAATGGAGGAGAGGGGATTGCGGTGTGACCGTCCCCTCTGGGGGGTGATTTCTCACTTTCTGTCTCTATGTCTCTGTCTGGCGAGGGCACGCACCCTGTAGCGAAAACCTCTCCAAAAAAAAAAAAAAAAAATGTTTGAGGGAAAAAAACATGAAAACTTTTTTCTTGAAATTAAAAAAAAAAAATGCATTAAAAAAACCTATTTGATGACTGCAGTAAGCTATATAGCCCCAGCTAGGTGCTACTTTATAGTATGTTCATTCTACTCATTGAGGTTTATGCCTAAAGTCAGACTTGTGCTCATGGATATGTATAGGTCAGTTGTGCTTGCTATTGAAAATATTTAGATTTATTAAGATATTTAGCGAATCAATAAAATGTGTGGAGAGGGAAGGCATAGAAAGAAACCATGGATAAAAGAGACAGTGTGGGAGGAGAGTGGGAGATGGCAGAGGGTGAAAGATAGGGAATCAAGGATGGAGAAAAAAGGCAAAATATACAGGAAACAAGAAATGGAAAATCACTTGTTGACAATAATACATATGTCAATGTGCTTGATCGAGCCAATATACAGAGTATTCTGGATGGAAAAGCTCATTTGGTATGCTACAATAACGTATAATAAATGAATATAAATAAATTAATTTAAATAAAAAAGAATATTTCAAATAGCTCATCAAAATATATACACAGTACTAAAAAAACTTATTTTGACTGGCATTGATAAAAATAATTTCAAAAAGGAAGTCGCAATTTTAATAAAAATTCTGCTTACATGTTTTGTAAAGCACATTGTAATTATGTTACATAGAAATAAAAATAAACAGCAATGGAAAATTTTATCACTAACAATTGCAAAACCAAAACAAAATAGATCATTAGTCCAAAAACCAACCTTAATTTTTCATTAATTAACATCTTTTACAGAACATGCTCTCAATTGATACCATAAACTTTAGCTTAGATAACTTATGTTTTAAGAACACTTCATTGTGACCCTAAAATTCTTAGAAGATTTAACCAAATGACGTCAATAGAAAGGTAAGCATAATAGCAGATACTATAAATAACTGCATCTGTACGGTTCTACTGGTGACAGTAGGCTTCTAAGTTTTCAATAATAATTCTCCTCAGTTCTGTAGCAACAGACCATGTCAGTACACAAGGTAGAAATATTACTAGCTTGAGTGATCTTAGCCTTGTCAGAAATAGGCAGTTGGATGCCAGATGCTCACTTTCCTCACTATTTTTTATTGAATCTAATGAGTTCATCTAAAACATTTTGGGAAAAAATATGGAGTTAAGTTCAGCAAATTACATGAAGTTTATATAGTGACTTCATTTATCATATTCCTTCCTCCAAAACTCCTGTTTTACAGTGATTTATTAAATGTTTCAGTATGTCTTACATATTAAATTGCTGAAATCACTTTTTTCCAAATTCTTGAAATAAAGAACACCATGAAAGAAACATACAGTTCCTTGTCAGTATGAATCTAAAAACTGTATTAAGTATTTGCTCTTAGAACAGTAATATTAAGCAAATTAAATCACTCTAATATAGAACATAAAAAGATGTGGAGAAGGGATTGAGGCATGGTCATCCCCACTGGGGGGTGATTTCTCACTTTCTGTCTCTCCGTCTCTCTCTGTCTGGCTGGCGAGCGTACGCACCCTACAGCAAAAACCTCTCCAAAAAAAAAAATGTAATGAACTTGAATTTTTTTAAATTCATAAATGCAAAACTAATTTACATAAAAACTGCAAAGAGAAAAAAAAACACATGTTTAAAAAATTTAAGCATTTTTAAAGTTTACTTTATACATTTAAAAAGGCTGAAATGTATTACATAATTATTTGCAATTATTTATACTATTTGCTGTTCCAATGTATGAAAAAAATACAACTTCAAGCCCAGCAGATGGCATGGTTATTAAAGTTCTCTGGACTCCTACATGGCCAAAGGCAGTCAGAGTCCCAGACCCATCTGCTTGAAAATCACATATGCTACTACCAGCAGATGGTATAGCAGTTATGTCTCCCACAGCTGAACCACAGTTTGAGTCCTAGACCTGGTAGCTTGAAACTCATATTGGGCACATGTGCATGTATACACAAGATCCCAGGAGAAGAATGGAGGAGAAGGAATTGTGGCATGCCTATGATTTCTCATTTTCCCTCTTACAGTCTCTGTTTCTCTCTCTTTCCAGCGTATGCACACACCCTAAGACAAAACCTCTCAAAACAAAAAAGAAAGAAAACCACATGCACATGAATGCCCAAAATCCCAAGAGGAGAAGGAAGAAGGAGGGACTGAGGCGTGGCCATGACGTCTCACTTTCCCTCTCAGTAACTGTCTCTCTCTGGCAAGTGCACATGACCTATGGCAAAAAGATAAAAAGAATACAACCTCAGGAATTAAACATTATTACTAATAAATTATTATAATAGACAAAATGATAAAATCCAAAAAATCTTCTAATTAATAATTTGACTTATGTTGATCCAAGATATGTATCTCTCTGAGTTTATCCTACTTGAAGTGAGTTGAGCTCTATGGATGTGTATACTCATAATTTTCATCAAATTTGGGGTTTTCAGAATTTTTCAAATATTCTTTCTGCCATTTTATTTCACTATCCTCTTCTCTGGAAATCCTAGTATGTGTATGTCAGTTCACTTAAAGATACATGTGAGGATGTTTACTTTTCTTCATATTTTAAAATTGTTTGTTCTGTTCCTCAGACTAGGACAATTACGACTGACTTCTCTTCAAGTATGCTGATTCCTTTTTCAGTCAGCTCAAAACCAACCCATCTATAATTGAAGTCTTTCTCATCCTCTTCAATCTTAGCCTATATTATGGTACTCTTAACTGATCTGTAAGAGTGCTTAACTCATTAAGGTTTTTATCTTATAAAGATAGAGTTTTTCTGTTTACATTGCCTTTTAATTTTGTTAATATTTTCATTCATTATTCATATCTTAGTAATGATTAGAGTTTCACCCATTTGGTGTTATTACTTAAAATATCATTGCTGGGGCCAGTAGGAGACATCATGGTTCAGGCGCTAGAGGTGCTAGATTTACACATGGCTGACCATAGTTCAAGTCCTGAAGCTGGTGGCTTGCTTTCTCACCTTTCCCTTCTCTCTCTCTCTCTCCATCTTTCTCTGGTGGATGCACATGCTCTATAGAAACTTTTTTAAAATAATAATGATGATGAATAAAAAAATAAATAATTCTTTTAATATCATTTCCAATAATATATAAGCATTAATTTTATTTTTAAAATTAACATTAAATTCAGTTTTATTTTTAGTTTTGAATTTTAATACACATGATATTTACTTAAATAATACATAAAATAAGGATATATATGTATTTATTTACTTTAGATTTTTGCCATAGGGCACATGTCCTTACCAAAGACAGATAAAAAGAGATAGAGAGAGGGGGGAAATGAGACATCATCCCTCAAGCCATGCTGCAATCCCTTCTCCATTCTTCTCGGGACTGTAGGCAGACACGCATAAATGCCCACTTTGTTTTTCAAGTTGCAAAGTCTAGGGACTTGAACCACAGAATCAACCATGTATGATCCACCACACCATCTGTTGGCCCAATATTAATTCCTTTCTTCAATTGTTAGACCATTTGCTAACTCATTACCCTTTGCCAAGTATCTCCTCTTCTACTTGATTAGAAAACTTTTATTGACAATAGACTGTTCAGCCTATTAAATTACAAATCTGTAGTAATCAAAATAGCATGATACTGTAAAAAAGCAGACGTACAGGGGCCAGCTGGTAGCAAAGTGGATAAGGTTTGGGCTCCCACATAGTCAACCAAGTCTGAGTCCTGTACCTGGTGGCATAACTATCATACCAAGTATGTGTGTGTATGTGCCCAAAACCCCAAAAGGAGAATGAAGAAGGGACTGTGGCATGGCCACTCCCCCTGGGGGTGATTTCTCCCTTTCCCTTACTCTGTTTCTCTCTGTTTCTCTTTGGCAACTGCACATATCCTATAGCTAAAACCTAAAAAACAAAAAACAAAAAAACAGACACACAGACCAATTGGACATAATGGTAAATCCATGGATTTATGGTCAAATCATTTTCAACCAAAGTTTCAATAACAAAAAAAAACATATGCCAATAAATGCTCTTGAAGAAACTACATATAGAAGAATGAAAATATACCCTTACCTCATTCCATATACAAATAAGAACTCAAAATGCATAAATGATTTAAACATAAGACCTGAAACTGCAAAATTACTACAACAAATTATAGAGAAAAAGCTTACTGACATTGATCTTAACAAAGACTTTACAACTCCAAAAGCACCACAAAAGCAAAAACAGGCCAATTGGACTGTACCAAACCAAAACTGTTTGTACTGTGTAGGCAACAATATACAGAGTGAAGAAACACCCTACAGAATGGGAGAAAAAAAAATGCAAACCATACACACAAGTAATTAATATCCAAACTATTGAATTTTCAGAAATGTCATGATGCAATTTTGCAAAGAAAAGTTTGTCATCACTTTTCTGATGACCCAATATATAATGAACTCAATCAACTCAACAGCAGTGAAAAAAATAAATGAATTTCGGAAACTGACAAAGAATCTGAATAGACACTTCTCAGAAAATGATATGCAAATAGCTAACAGATATATGAAAAAATGTGCAACATCACTAGTCATAAATGAAATGAAAATTGAAAACGTAAGATATCACCTCATAGTTTGTAGAAAAGCGATTATTTTAAAAGATGAAAGATAAGTATTGGTGAGGATATAGAGAAAAGGGAACCAATATACACTCTCGATAGGAATGCAAATATTGTCATTATCAGAAACATAGAAGTTTCTCAAAAATTAAAACTATAAATATAATATGATCCAGCAATTTCACTTCTGGGTATAAATCCAAATGAAATTAAATCATTATATCAATCACTTCCCCATTTACTGCAGCGTTATTCGTAATAGCCAAAATATGGAATTGATGTAAATAGCCAAGAGATGAATAAATAGGTAGGATATATGTATGGCACAAAATACTATTTAGCCTTTAAAAAGAAAAATCTGTCATTTCTGAAAACACAAATAAATCTGGAAGTCACTGTGTTAAATGGAATGAGATGCAAAAAAAAAACCCATATAATTTCATTTATATGTGAATTATAAAAAAGTTGAACTCACAGAGGTAGAAAATAGGATGATGGTTTCCAGTGACTAGAGAAGTCTATAAAATTTTAGTTAGACAGGAGAAATAAGGTCTTAAGATTTATTACATAGCATGGTAACATATAATGTAATGTATATTTGAAAATTGATAAGAAATTTTAAATTTTCTTACCACAAAAAATTGTATAAGGTGATGAATATTAACTTGGCTTAATCATTGCACAATGTAGATGAACATCAAGACATCACTTTGTACACAAAAATATATACAATAAACTTACAAGAAAAATGGGGAAAAGGAAAGTCATGACTACCCACTTGAAGCGCACCTTCTAATTAAGAAACAAATTATATGAATAGGAAAAAAAGAAATAAATAGAATGCCATGATGAAGAAGAAGGTGATAGTGGGAAGGAAGTTACTCAGCCACGGGAATCAAAGAAGGCCTCTGTGAGTGGGTGAACTCTTTTTTTTTTTTTTTTTTGGAGAGATTTTCACTGTAGGGCGCGTGCGCTCGCCAGACAGACAGAGAGAGACATAGAGAAAGAAAGCGAGAAATTACCCCCCAGGGGGGATGGTCACGCCGCAATCCCTTCTCCTCCATTCTCCTCTCGGGATCTTGGGCATGCACACACACACGCGCCCGGCGTGAGTTTTAAGCCACCGGGTCCGGGACACGAACCGCGGTCGACTACGTGGGAGTCCAGCAACATAGCCATTACGCTAACTGCTGGTTCCCATGAGTGGGTGAACTCTTAAGTTAGTACCTGAAAGATGAGTATGCGCCAGTCATGCCAAAAATATGGATAAGAGAGAGCCAAAAGCCAGGAATAAAGTTAAAAGACCTTGAGGCAAAAAACTGGTGTTATTAAAGAATTTTTTAAAATTCCAATTGTTTTAAATTTACCCCATTTGAGCATAGTGAGCAAAAGGGAGGATAATGTTAAGAAAGCTGGAAAGACAGAGAACAGTCATCTTATCCAAGGTCTTTGTGAAACTTCATTCTAAATGATTCTAGCATTTTTGTCAAAAAGGAACATAATCTGATTTTATTTTTTTAAAAAATCACATTGACAGCAAAACTGTAAAAAACAGAAAAAAGATTAGTAGAAGAGGTGTGAAAAGCAATTACCAAGCAAGTGAGAACAAAAGCAATTGCGCCACTACAAGTTAAGATTTTTATGTTTATTTATTTTTAAAAATTATTTATTTTATTTATCATTATTATTATTTATTTTTAATTTGCTGAAGGGCATGTGTGCTCACTAGAGAGAGAGAGAGAAGAAGTGAGAAGGCAAGTCACCAAGCCTGGGATTCAAACCAGTCATGTGGTAATCCAGTACCTTAACCATCACACCACCTGCTGGCCCAACAATTAGGTTTTTAACACTGTCCCTAAAATTATAGGAAGCCTTTAAAAATTTTTTCAGAGAAAAATTATTGTATTTATCATATAAGCTATTAATTAAACCAATGATATTAAATGAATTACATTTACTAATTACTATATTATAAAGGAACTTTTAAAAGTTCATGAAAAATGCATATTTCAAAATTTTTTCCCACTAAACTAGTTAACTCTATTCTTCCATGAATTCTCTTTGTATTAGTACTATTTTAAAAAACATTGTCAAGAGTCAGCAAGTGGTGTGGTGATTAAAGCACTGGATCCCACACAGCCAAATCTGCAGATCAAGTCCCAGACCAGGTGGCATGAAAAACTTACTGGGCTTGTGTGCATGGATGCCCAAAATTCCAAGAGGAAAATTAAGAAGGGATTGTAGCGTGGGCATCCACCCTGGAGCTGATTTCTTACTTTCCCTGTCTCTTTCTATTTCTGTTTGATGAGTGCATGTGCCCTATGGCAAAAATTTAATAAAAACAAAAATCACTATCAGTAATATAAGAGAGAAAGAATAGAGAAAAGAAGCAATGTAGAACTTTTGGCAATACTCCAAGAAGAGATAAAAGTCTAAAGTGAAGGACTATCAAGATTAAAAAGAAGAAAGAAACCAGAGACTAAGTCAGAATTTTGAAAAAGGTTAAATAATAAGCTGAAAGAAGAAAACAGAATATCAAAGAGTGGGAGAGTAAGTTGTTTCTCAAACTATTCGTGCGTATTAATTTTTCTAATCCATCATCAACTAAAAGTTTCTCAAAGTAAAATAAATATTTTTTTTTAAAAAAAAGAAATTTAAGGGACCAGCAGATGGCATAATGGCTATGTCACTGGATTCCCATGTAGTCGACTGTGGTTCGAGTCCCGGATCCAGTGGCTTAAACTCACGCTGGGCATGTGTGCATACGCGCCCAAGATGCCCAGAGGAGAACGGAGGAGAAGGAACTGTAGCATGGTCATCCCCCAGGGGGTGATTTCTTGCTTTCTGTCTCTCTGTCTCTCTCTCTGTCTTTCTGGCAAAGTTCATGCGTCCTGTAGCAAAAACCTCTCCAAACAAACTAAAAATTAAAACTACAAAAATAAAAGTACAAGTGTTTTTATTATGTGGCTTAATAGACATAATATTAAATTTCAATTAAATTTCATATAAATCATACAAGCAATTGGAATATAAAAACTGTTATACTATACACTGAAAATGTGTAGACAGGTGGCTGAAATAAACACTTACAAATTTTCTTCTTCACACATCATAATTAAATAAAAAAGTTTTAAGGAAAGACTCTCCAAAAGAAACACCTATATGAATACTTTAAACAAACAATAGAAATATAAATATTTCAAGTTCATCACATGGCAATGAATTTTTTGTTTTTTAACTTATCTAAATTAAACTGAATAACAATGCTACTCATGTGAATAATGTATATTTAACTTTTTTGTTTTATTTTAGTAACTCTCAAAATGAAAAAAAAAACTATCACAAAGGTATGCCAATAGAATAAAAACTGAGAGAGCTTAAAACATTCATTTTAGACATGAATATGAAATGAAGGTGGAAATGCTATAATTTCAAAAAGTATCCTCAGTGTTCATCATTGCCAGTTCAAAGAATTCATCTTGAATAATTAGAATAAAATAGAAATTGTATTTTAAATCCTAGATGTATAAATTTTCCTAAGTATGGGGACCAGCAGTTGGAGTAATGGCTATGTCGCTGGACTCCCATGTAGTCGACCGCGGTTCAAGTCCTGGACCCGGTGACTTAAACTCACGCCAGGCACGTGTGCATGCATGCCTAAGATCCTGAGAGAAAAATGAAGGAGAAGGGATTGGCAGCGTGGGCATCCCTCTGGGGGATGATTTCTCGCTTTCTATCTCTCTGTCTCTCTGTCTCTCTCTGCGAGCAAAACCTCTCCCCCCCAAAAATTTTTTTCTAAATTATGAATCTTCCATTATTGGTAAATAGAATGTAAAACATCTTATTGAATCCATAAGTGACAACTTTTCAAAAATACACAAAATCAAATCGTTCCTAAACATCAAGACTTTTTTGGTATTAAATTCTAAAGCACATCATAAAAAACATGTATCTACAAAGTTCTAAGTATTTTTTTTTATTCATTGATGTTATCTACCATGAGAAGAACATGTTGCCATCCTTCCATATTTCACTATTTGGAAGCACTGCGTCTATAAAAAATATTTTTGTGTACACACACACACACATATATGACAAAAAAGTCAGTCCAAGTTGTCTTTAAAATGGAGAATTAAAATGGTTTCTCATCCCATAGAAGCACTAAGAGTTCACTTGGTAGCTCTGATAACAACAGAAATTTTCACCTCAACAACCACTGCACCAGAGCTTATAATAACAGTTATGATTAGCTCCCATATTATCACATAATAGAGATAATAATAGTAAGTTTACCACATTGGTCTTAAAGTAATTACAAATTTTATTATGCCATTAAAAACCACAGTTCAGTTCAGCTAAAGTTGTTTCAATACCAAGATTTTTTGGATTAAGTGTATTGATAATCTGATGCAGGAACCTCAATCTGGGTATCTAACCCCTGAATATTTTCTGGTCACTAAGAGAGCCTTTGGTACATACTCTTTCACAACAAACTACAGATGATGCTTCTTTTTTTTTTTTTTTTTTTTTT
>NW_006160114.1:6934278-6988454 GCF_000334495.1 Tupaia belangeri chinensis | reverse complement strand
TTTCCAAAAAACTCAAAAAGATGGCTTTTTTTTTTTTTTTTTTTTTCAGATGATGCTTCTTGACAAGCTAATCCTTCTTAGTTTATATAGCTCAGAGAAAAATGTGTCAGCAAAAAAGTTGAAAAAAATGTCCCCTTCATTTCATCATATTGCCCAAATGTTGAACATTTATATATAAAAAATAGTATCTGTGCATTCATCAAGTTTTAACAAAAAATACTTTGTAGCTTTATTTATTTCCAAAGTTGGTCTTCCATATCATTATTGAGTTATAAAATGCTTAGAACTATGTATCATTTGGAGGTCAGGGTCCCTACTCCAAATTCATTCCTGTTACAGAAAAATTGAGATCTTTGTTATTGTAGGACTAATATACCCTCCTTGCTAGTTGTCAGCTCTTAGCTCCTATAAGGGTTTTCTGTAGTCCTTGCTCCATGGTCACCTCCATTTTGGCAATAAGGACTCTCTTTAATGTCAAATCTTCAAGTCTCTGATTTCCTGTTCCACAACCAATGGAAAAAGTTTACTGCTTTCACAGAGCTCATTAAATTAGGTCAGAACCACCTGAATAATCACTTTTTCTTAAAAATAACTATATCATATAATATATAATCTAATCACCGGAGTAAAATCTATCATACTCATCATCTCAGGAATTTTGCAGGGCATGTGTACAGGACTGTCTTAGAGCCATCACAGAATTCTGCTTATTAATTCCTTTGTTCTATTTTTCAATAGTCACTGATCTTATATTAATGCTACACCAAGACATTACCATTTTTGCTAGTCCACTTTTTATCTCTAAAACTGCTCCTAGGTTCTTTTTCTTTACATCTTCCACTTCTCTCATTACATTCACTTTTTCTTTTAAAATGAAAAACATCTCAAACATATTTATAATAGTTGTTCTAATGTCTTTATTTGATAATTCTATCATTTTTATTGTTTCTGAATCTATTTCTAGTAATTTATTTCCTCATGCTTATAGATCACACTTTCTCTTTCTGTGCCTATTTAGTAATTTTTTCTTGATGTACACTTAACATTTAATTTTTGTCTTCTGGTGAAGGACTTTTCCCATTGCTTTAAAGAGTGTTGTTCTTTGTTCTAATCAGAAGTTAAGTAACTTATAGATAGAGATTTCTGACATGCATGCATACTTGCCTGGAATGTTTTTCAAGCTATTGAGGACAAGACTCGAATCTCAGTTGGCTATGTGGGATCTGGCTCCATTAACCACTATGCTATAGGGCCAACCCAGCTTGAGGCATCTGAGAATTGTTTTCAAGCTTCTGTCTAGTGCGTCTAGAGTAGCCTTCATTTCATATTAAGTTGGCCCCACTACTAAAATGTGATTCTTTGTGAACTTAAACTAATGCCACCAATGTATGCATTAATAGATGTATACTTAGGTACCCTTAATTTACAGATGAAACTCAAAGAAATATAAAACCTATGCATTTTTTCCTTAATAGCTAGATATAAATACAATATATTTTATCTCCATGAAACCTGAGGTGTATACTTGTTTATAAATAATTATATCATGAATATTTACAGTAACTCATGAAATAATACCCAAACAGGTCAGGAGATGAGGTCAATATTACCTTTGTAAAATGAGTGGGCAAAGCTCTGCTCAGGAATTAACTTGGCAAGGAATCCATGGTTCAAACTTGGATGAGGGATAGATGGTATGACCACAACTGTGGAGAAAATCATGGAATCAAACTTGAGCCAGCATGATCCACTGAAGATCCATGACAATTCCATATTACTGCAACATGCAAACAGTACTAGCAATAAAGAATGCATCTCTGAAGTAAGGAAAGAGGTTATGTACTAAGACAAAAAAATAATACACTTACTAAGTAGAATAATTTTAGCAGGATTCACAAAGACATACAAAAACACAAGAAAATCAGAACTGGAAGGTTCACTACAATATTGCTCATTTTATACATATAAGATGAAAATGAATACATTCTAAATGAGAAAAAAAGAGAAGATAGATTCATGATGTTTCAAATGCTGAAAAGACATAGGCTAGAATGGTAGGATAATGTTTAAAAAATAAAATTAAACATGAAAGTACACTATAATGAAACAATATTTATGAGCTAAATGTAAATATGGCATGCGAGAGCAAAATATTACAGCTAAAACATAATCATATCTCCATGACAGTTTTTAAAATGTAAATGAGATGTGATATGTTTACGGAAGACAAAATGCAGAGATTTGACCACTAATTTCTATTCACTTTTTTAAATGTACATTTTATTTATAGGTATGTGTACATATTTAGGAAAAGAAATTTTAACTACAAATTAATCAAATATAGCATTGGGTTACCAAGGTTTGGCTGCAAATAACAAAGAGACAACCTTGATATAAACACCTGGCAGGAAATGCAAATGATACTAAAATAACAATGATACTACAATATTAGTCGCCAGAAATTTTGGTTATAGTTTTCAAACATAGTAAGTAAACTCTGTAATGCAAGAATTCCTGCAAGAAGAGCATTTTCTACAAATAAGAAAGACAACATGACCCAAGATGTTTCATTGTTGTCTATGATGTAAACTTTCCACAGGTTGTTGATTTTAGTTGAGGCTACCTGGTATAAAATTTAAAAGACATATAATTTCTTGCTATAAATCACTGGTAGAATATTTACATACTGAATTAACTACAGAAATAAAGGGGAGAGAGAAGAAGGGGGAGAAGATGAGAAGAAGAAAGAAAGAAAGAATGCTATTTTGGGGTATGAGTATGAAGATTCATATTTTGGTTTATTCCTGGTCTTGAACAACTGTTTAAGGACCTCCTATTTTCATGATTTTAAAATTTAAAAAGTAATAAATTAAAAAATATATGAGTTATTTACATATTAAATAATGGTATAAGTGAATGATTTGTATTAAATGTAAAACATCAAAACCAAAACCATTTTGATAAAATGAGAATATCGAAAATATTACAGACATGTTCATACATTTCTGTGGAATTAAAGATTAAATGAGCACTTATATACCAACTATTTATAAATATTTGAGGATATAATGAATAGGAAAAGATTAAATCTGCATGTAAAAGTAGGAAAAAGGAAGTTAATGATGACACAAATTCAAATAATTCTTAAAAAATTAAGTACCTGTACTTGTTGGAGAGTTTATTTCTTGTCTGATATTTCTACCTGGTTGGCTTCCAGTTCTTGCAGTCTCTCGCTGGGGTTCTAATATGTCACGATACTTGGAAACCATCAGAACAGAAATGAAGTAAACAACAGCCAGAGCTAAGAACTGTGCCTGCTTGCTATCATCCTGTGTAAAATGAAAAGGCAATTTTGATACTCAAAATTGTTACGGTATAAGTTCTTAGAGTATAAGAAATTGTTCTTATTTCATTCTCTCTATGGAGGCAAAAGATATTTAACTTTATTCAAACATGCTAAAATATATATTGTTAGTTAGTAAGTATCATTTAAGTATAAATACAAAACTCTAGAAACGTTACCATCAAAGTTAAAAGGTTGAAATGTAGTATCAAGAATAGAATGATAGGGAACCAGCAATTAGCGTAATGGCTATGTCGCTGGACTCCCACGTAGTCGACCGCGGTTCCTGTCCCGGACCCGGTGGCTTAAAACTCACGCCAGGCGCATGTGCGTGCGTGCCCAAGATCCCGAGAGGAGAATGGAGGAGAAGGGATTGCGGCGTGACCATCCCCCCTGGGGGGTGATTTCTCGCTTCCTGTCTCTATAAATCTGTCTGTCTGGCGAGCGCACGCGCCCTACAGTGAAAATCTCTCAAAAAAAAAAAAAAAAAAAAAAAAAGAATAGAAAGATAGAATTTTGTCAGATTTGTGGCAAAACGATCTTTGTTTTTTTTATCATTATTGTCACCTTTTGCTTAACAAATTAGTATGTATGTTTACAAAATGTGGAGATGGCACACAGCTGAAGAAAATAATTTAATATTCTGAATTTTAAAAATCAAAAGTTTTGGGTCAGCCCCATTACCCAGTGGTTAAGGAAGTCAGATTCTATATGGCCTAAAACTGGTCAAATCCCAACCTGGTAGATTAAAGAACACACTGGGAATGTTTGCCCAAAATCCTGACAGGATGAAGAAATGGAGAAGGGACTGTGGTGTGACCATGCCCCATTGTGAGAGTTTCTCACCATATCTTATTCTGTTTCTCTGTCTCTCTCTGGTGAGTATACCTACTCTCTGGCAATTAAAAGAAAAAAAAAATCAAGAGTTCTATGGCTCAGAATCAGTGCTAACAACAGTAACACAATGTTCTGTAACGACAGACATTTCCCAGGTCAACCTGTACTGGCTGGGTGCATCTGTGCATGCCCATGATTCTGGCTAGCTAAAAAGTAAAGGTTAAGGGTTATGGCATTGAGCATACTTGTTTTTCTCTCTCCTAGTCTGAAGAAATAAACTTACCCCAAAATTAAGAATTGTAAATATTATTAATTGCATAAAATCAATAAAATAATTATAATTACTATAGGATAGATATAAAATTTTAAACTATTACTACTACCTGAGCGATATACTACATGAGTACAAGATGAGAGGGATGTAACAATGGGGAACATAAAATATGAACTTTACACAAGCTCAATAGGAGGTAGAAATGTGAAGTGACAGCGTAAAGAAAGGCTAACTCAATCTTTGATTGCAATTACAAATAAGAAGTAATAGTCCTATCCATCAGGACTGAAAAATGACCTTTAAAACACTGCCAAAATTTAAGGCTTCTCATTTCAAAAGCTCAATGATAAAATGAAATGTTTTTTTTTCCCATAAGAGAACAGAAATGTGGTAAAAGGTCTAAAAAACTTGGCCAAATCAGGATAAGAAAATAACAGTAATAAAAAGCAGACTGCAATATGGTAGAGAAGATAACTTTATAATAAGTATTCAAGAATCTAACAAGCTCTTTATAACCTTCACAGCTCTAGTCAAATGCATAGATAACCATCCTTTATGGAAATAATTGTAAGATGGTTAATTTACCTGACCTCTAATACTACTTCTGATTAGCTTACTCAAAAAAATAAAATGTAAAGGTTTATGAAGACCTTTTTTTTGTAAGCTAGATAGAACTGATACTGCCAAACTAAAACTGCAGATAGTTACTGTGGTCCTCAGACAATAGGTTAAAACATGATAGAAATAAGGAAAATGAGAAATATTTAATAATGATTTAATAATGTGAAACAGAATTAGTTAATAATGACAATAAACAAAATAGGTAAAATTTGTTCTGAAATATGAATCTAGTATTTCATATACTTTGGATCACAGACTTTTCTAAACATAAGTTTTTTCAGGAGTTTTAAATGCATACTCCTTCCATTACAATGCTGATAAAATAAGCATATAATGGACAAAATCAAATACTTAAGTAGTTATTATAAGGGGAAATGAAGTACAATCAGACCAATGTAGATACCCACCAAGAATCAATTCATACACAGCTCAATTTGTGAAAGTCATAATTGCACAATACTTCTATTTCCACTACTAGTACCAGGCATTTATAAAGCATCCAACAAATATATGCAGAATGAATGGATCAATGAATGAGAAATGAATATTAACTATAAAGTTGCATAGTTTTAAGTAACAGACACTGTGAACTATTTTGATAGCCAACTTAAAACCTCCCGTGATGTGCAGTGAGGAAGATCTTATGTTGATTCTATTTGATAATCTTTGAGTTTCCTGGATTTGGAATACTACTTTTTTTTTGGAGAGGTTTTTGCGATAGGGCGCGTACACTCGCCAGACAGAGAGAGACAGAGAGAGAGACAGAAAGCGAGAAATCGCCCCCCAGGGGGGATGGCCATGCCACAATCCCTTCTCCTCCATTCTCCTCTCAAGATCTTAGGCACGCACGCCCACGAGCCCAGCATGAGTTTTAAGCCACCGGATCCAGGATGCGAACCACGGTTGACTACATGGGAGTCCAGCGATATAGCCATTATGCTAACTGCTGGTCCCAGATTTGGAATACTTCTAAGCCATAAAAACAATGAGACCCTGTCAGACACAAAAGGATGAATATATAAGATTTAATACTAAGTGAAGCAAGCCAGACTACAAAAGACAGACATATGTCCTAACTCAATAGACAGCAAATGTCTGCACTCTTTGGTGTGGCAAAAAATGTAAAGATCTGAAGACATCATAGCAGGAGGGCAAGGGTAGATATCAGAGACTGTAGAAGAGGGGGTGGCTAGTAGAGGGTAGGAGGGACTCAGGGGAAAAATGTTTAACAGACACAAGAATGTAGAAGTTATCTGTTGAGGATGATGTATATAGAAATATCTTAAATTTGATTGACGTGCACTACATGCATGCTTTGAAAAACTATCTTGTATGCTCTAAAAACATACAATGATTAAATGTAAACAAAACAAAACAAAAATCTCCCTTAGAGCATACATAACTTGAAAAGAGTTGACTTTTCTTTTTAAATCTACATCTTTGAGCCTATTGTGCTGTTTATTCCCAGTTCTGCCTTTGAAGCCCAACATACAGAAAGGCTAAACGTCTTGAGAATGACTACATTTTTACACGAATTAATTGACATGCTTAGGCACTTCATTATTATGAAGATACAAATGCTACTAGGTTTCTCCCATCTGCTTAAAGAATGGGTCTGTCTCCACTATTCAATCATGAATAAGTAATATAATTAGTTAACCCCAAAACCTTTAAAATTTTTAATTCTTTACCTAGCATGATAGAAAACTTCTCAATTCATATTTAAGTATTAAAATTTACTTCATCTTTATTTTATTTTAGATATAGGTGACCTAGTATAAATTTAGGCTCTGGGGAAAAGAGAAGCATAATGAATACTTTCAAACTTCAGTCTAATGAGAAACACCGAAAACAAAGTTTAGTTTCTTTCTATCTTTTTTTTAACCCATATTTTTCTTACCACATAGCAAATCTGGCCACCCAATTGTTTAACCTACGTCTAAACTGTTCACATGAGAGTTTAAATTGGCAATGTCTTCATATCAGAAAGTAAATGACTAAGAAGAGGAATTTATTTTTCACAATTTGTCAAATTTCCCTTCTGTCATAAAGCTACTATGCACTTCTTAGTACAAAAAAAATTCAGAAGTCCCTGAAAATCATAAAAATCCTTAAACTCTAATATAAGTATGTATGTGTAGTAGGGGGAGATCTTACTAAGAAAACTATATATTTGAAAAGTTAAATAGCTAAGAAAGACTGGAAGAAAACAAGATGTATTTGATTTGTGGTTAAACATACATAGGTACACAAACACACATACACACACACATATATATATATGCATACATATTTCTTAAAATACATAGTTTTAATCTCATTTATTTTAGAATTAAGGCAACTAAAATGACTATTGGTTTGTAAAAATTTCAGAAGTAGAGAATTTTAAGCATAGTATCTACAACTGACTCTAAAATACTATCAATCATAAAACACTTCCAAATTTCACAGATTTAAATGTGTGTGGAGGGAAGACATCTTGGAAGAAACATTTAACAGACCAAAAAAAGTAAAGTTCTTTGTTGAAAATGATGTATACGGTAATATTTTTCACTTGATTGTCATGTACTACAGGCACAACTCCAAAAAAAAAAAGCCATATTGTATGCTATCAAGATGTACAATATAAATGATAGATTGTAAATTTTTTAAAAAGGTATCTTGGAATCCATGAAATACGATGATGAAAAGAGAATGCTCTGGAAGCTATCATAGGAGGTAATAGGGTTGGGATTCTGATTCTACATAAATTCATTTGTATGGTCTAAATACTTCTGAGTCTTAATTTTTCCTTAACCCTTAACTAAAAATGTAATACAGATTCAGTGCCTAATACATAGCATAAACTCAAGGAATACAAATTATATCATCCTGATGGTATTTGGAAGGTACAACATGGTAACTCTTAATTAAATTCCGTTTCTTCAGTAAGGAAGCTAAGCATCACTGCTGACTTATCCAACATATTCACAAAACTATGAATTTAAGAGAAATGACCACAATGAACCATAATAACCTAATCTAAAATTTACTAAAATTTAAACATAGTGTCATACTTAATATACATCTCCTCTGAATTTTCTGTTAGAACTGGCTGTGACTTTTTGGAAATGAAGATGTGCTACAAGTTTTAATCATTCATTTACTAAAAAATGCATTTTAAGGATAGTAGATGGCATAATAGTTATGTCAAGGGACTCCGCAAAAGCGACCACAGTTTGATTACCAGACCTGGTAGCTTGAAACTCATGCTGGGTGCATGTTCATGTGTGCCCAAAATCCCAAGAAAGGAGACTGAAGGAGAAGAGACTGTGATGTGGCCATCCTTCTGAGGGGGGAGGGGGGAGGATTTCTTGCTTTCTGTCTGCCTGTCTGTCTGTCTCTCTTTGTCTCTCTGGTAAGTGCATGTGTCCTATAGAAAAAAATTCTCTTAAAAAAAATACGTTTCATTGAGCAGTTGGTGACACAGTGCTAAAGACACTGGATTCCCACATGACCAACTGGGGTCTGAGTCCCGAATCCAGTGGCTTGAAAATCCTATCAGGTGCATGTGCCTACATGCCTAAAATCCCAAGAGGAGAGTGGTAGTAAAGGGATTGAAGCCTGGCCATCCTCTCTGGGAAGTAATTTCTCACTTTCCCTCTTTTTGACTCTGTCTTTCTCCTGCGAGCTCACGAGTACTATGGGAAAAAATAAATAAATAAACCTAAAAAAAATGCATTTTACAACACCCTTTTTCATGATGAATAAATCCCATTTGTAGTGGTTAAACTATACTAAGAATATCCCTTTTCCAAATCTAGATTAAAGTCTAGATTATGGTGAGATTCTTATATGATGTTTTTTATACAATAATAAATTCTATCTCCTTTTTTGAAGAACCATTTATTATTTTCTAGCTATAAAACAGTATAGGCTTATTATAGAAAATTTGAAAATACAGAGACATATAAAAGGATAAAGAAGGGACCAGCAATTAGCATAATGGCTATGTCGCTGGACTCCCACGTAGTTGACCGCGGTTCGCGTCCCGGATCTGGTGGCGTAAACTCACTCCGGGCGCGTGTGCGTGCATGCCCAAGAACCCAAGAAAAGAATGGAGGAGAAGGGACTGTGGTGTGGCCATCCCCCATGAGGGGTGATTTCTCGCTTTCTGTCTCTCTGTCAGTCTTTGTTTGTCTGGCGAGCGCACGCGCCTTATAGCAAAAACCTCTCCAAAAAAAAAAAAAGAAAAAAAAAGGAAAAAGAACAAAAAAAAATCCCATTTGTAGTGGTTAAACTATACTAAGAATATCCCTTTTCCAAATCTAGATTAAAGTCTAGATTATGGTGAGATTCTTATATGATGTTTTTTATACAATAATAAATTCTATCTCCTTTTTTGAAGAACCATTTATTATTTTCTAGCTATAAAACAGTATAGGCTTATTATAGAAAATTTGAAAATACAGAGACATATAAAAGGATAAAGAAGGGACCAGCAATTAGCATAATGGCTATGTCGCTGGACTCCCACGTAGTTGACCGCGGTTCGCGTCCCGGATCTGGTGGCGTAAACTCACTCCGGGCGCGTGTGCGTGCATGCCCAAGAACCCAAGAAAAGAATGGAGGAGAAGGGACTGTGGTGTGGCCATCCCCCATGAGGGGTGATTTCTCGCTTTCTGTCTCTCTGTCAGTCTTTGTTTGTCTGGCGAGCGCACGCGCCTTATAGCAAAAACCTCTCCAAAAAAAAAAAAGAAAAAAAAAGGATAAAGAACAAAATAAAATCTGTTTGTCTAAAGATAATCATTGGTAGAATTTTCTGACTTTTTTAAAAAATAAAGGTACACATGAGTATGTACATACATTCTGTATACACATGTAATATTTGTGTAATACATGTATTTATTCTGCTTTCTCTTAAGAGATATCATGATCACTTTACCATATCACTAAATTTCCTTTAAAAATATGACATTAATGGCCAAATAGCTTTCCGCTGAATGAATATGCCAAAAAGCTGAACCTCTTCATTGGATAATTATAATGCTGCCAATTTTACTGTAGGCATAGCTGATGAACACATTAAGCTCAATGACATCTCAGTAAAGCCAGTAGGTAACAGGATATCAATATTTGTAAGAATTTTAATACATATTGGTGAAGAACTATTTAAAAGTCTATGTAATTTATAGTCACATATCAGGGATATATCAGATATATTTCAGATATATTTCACTGTATCCTTCCAATGCTAGGTATTGCAAAATAAAATTTTTAGGTAACTTAATAGGTAAAAATAACTCATTCTTGTTTTAATTTGCATTTCATTAACTATGAGTGATACAGACTTTTTATCATGCTTGTTCCCTTGTTCATATTTTATGTTCATTACTTATTTCTCTGTCAGATTGTTTACAGTTTTCCTAGTGATTTAGAAGAACTAAAATATATTAAACAAAGTGACAATTTTTTCTATTATACATTCCTATCATGCAGCATTATTCCATATGACATAAAAATATTTTTTAAAGAGGTTTTTGCTATAGGGCGCGTGCGCTCGCCGGACAGACAGAGAGAGACAGAGAAACAGAAAGCGAGAAATCACCCCCCCAGGGGGATGGCCACGCCGCAATCCCTTCTCCTCCATTCTCCTCTTGGAATCTTGGGCATACACACACACGCGCCCAGCGTGAGTTTTAAGCCACCGGGGCCAGGACGCGAACCGCAGTCGACTACGTGGGCATCCAGCGACATAGCCATTACGCTAACTGCTGGTCCTGACTTAAAAATATTTTAACCACTTTACAAAGTACAAAGCCCTCCACCTAATTTATTGTTAAATAAAAATTTCAAACATAAACTTTCTCATACATTTCATGAAACATCAACTAAAATAAAACTAGACTCTGAGACCAGCAGATGGCATAATGATTACATTGCCAGACTCCCACATAGTTAACTATGGCTCGAGTCCCAGACCTGGTGGCTTAAAACTCAAACTGAGTGCATATGTGTGTGTGTCAAAGATCCCAAGAGGAGAATGGAGGAGAAGGATTGTGGCGTGGTCATCTGGTCCTAAGGGGTGATTTCTCACTTTCTGTCACTCTGTCTCTGTTTCTCTGGCAAGTACACATATCCTATAGCAAAATCTCTCTTTAGAAAAGACTCCAAAATGGTTTGTTTATAATGCTACAGCATGGAGTGCCATCAACATTATATCTGCTATGAAACACTGTATATGAGTTTATGCAATTCATGGAAAGGAAGATCTTAGTTTTACTTACTTTAAGTGACTATGATTGCAGCGTTCCAGAAACCTTTCCTTAAGCTATCTTTTTCCTTAAGCTTTACTAAGCTAGCTTTCTCAAATTCTGATAGGTACATATATTTCAAAAATACAGATTCTTCTTTTAAAACAAATTGCTGCCCCTAAGGAGTAACTGTCAATAACCCCTAATGAATTAATCTATTTAATCCTTAATACAACATATAAAACAACAAAACATTCAATACCTGGAGATGAATCAAGGAATACTAAAAGAGAAGAGTAAGTTACAGTTTTTCAGGCCTATCCCTATTCTTAGCATATAGACGCATCATTAAAAAAAAAAAAAATCAGTAAGTTTTCTAAAAAGGCTAAGGCTCAACCATTTTGCAATCAGAAGTATGTGACAGACCTACAGTCTTAGGCAATAGGTCATTTAATTTCAATATATAGTTTTCTTACAGTTTCAATTATTTATACAAATGACAAGGGAAGGATTTTTTTCAGGCAAGCTGAGCAGGCATAACTTACCACATCTCGAAAGACAACAGCACGAAGACGATTGATATCAACATCCTGAAGAAGTCTATCGGGATCCTTAATAGGAGAAAGGTTGCCTGGAACATTTTCTAATGGAGTCTTTGAAAAAGAGAATTATGAAAAAATTACATTATTATAAAAAGTTATATATTCACTTCTAATATCTGTAATTTAGGCTAAATTAGCCACATTGTTTCCCTCTTCCACAGTAAATTAACATTTATTGACAACAATACAATATTACAAGGCACATTTTCTGTTCTCTCCTCATGTCAGTTTTTCTCACTAGTGTTCTTAAATGGCATAGATAATAGCATATGTGTCTTTTCACTATAACATGAAAATACAGATAAAATTGCAATAAAAATAAAGAAGGATTTGGGACTTTAGAACATTTGGGTTCAATACTCTGCTATATGATTTCATGGTTGTTACTAAAATTTGCTGACCCTCACCTTCCTACCTCTTGTTACTAAAATTTCTTTGAGTCTTTGACTTCATTTATCCATAATGCTTTTATAATGAGATTATTATACTGTACTGCTATGTAATATTTTGTATGTATAACTATTTCACTATCTATAAAAACTTAGAAACGTTAAGCTTTAAAAAAAATTTATATGGGACCAGCAGTTAACGTGATGGCTATGTTGCTGGACTCCCATGTAGTCGACCGCAGTTCAAGTCTCAGACCTGGTGGCTTAAACTCACGCCAGACGCATGTGCGTGTGTTCCCAAGATCCCAAGAGAATGGAGGAGAAGGAGAAGGGATTGCGGCATGGCCATCCCCCCGGGGGGTGATTTCTCACTTTCTGTCTCTCAGTTGTCTTTCTGCTGAGCACATGAGCCCTATAGCAAAACCTCTCCAAAAAAAAAAAAAAAAAAAAAAAAATAAAAAACAACTAAAACTGAAAAAAAAAAAAAAAAAAAAATCATAGATAACTAAAGCTGAAAGACATTGAAGAGCTTTACTATCAAAACTTTTTGTAGAGTGGAAGAAACAAAAATCTACAAATTTTTAGGTGGTATAGTCATATAACAAAGTAATTAAGTTAACTAGGATTCCTAAGGTCAAAATCTACCACTTTTTCACTTTATTAATATATAATGTATTGAGAATCGGGTGCATTAATTCAGATAATATATTTACATTACAAATAAATAGGTCACTCTCAATTTCTCTATAGACATTGGTCATGATCTTTTACATCTAAATTATTGTGTCATTGGAAAAGTCATGACATGTTTTTCTATCTAAAAATGGACCATAGCTTTTCCAATGGTCCAATAAAATGTTTGCTTCATTTGTAGCTCAGGATAATGAAGAGTGTGATATTTTAAAGTTGAAAGCTATTTGTTTCCAATTACAACTCTAAAGTTTACCAGCTCTACAATCTTAGGTCAGATTTTGCTCTCTCTAAACCTCAGATTCATCTATTATAAATAATAGGGTAATAATATTAAATATGGACTGATTAAAGAAAATAACACAATTTATAACATAATGTTACAGACGATTTTACAGCATAGATGAAGAAAATAAATTTCCATTTATTTAATCATTTTCCATTTTATAAAATATTTCTTTATAATCTAATTTGATCCTTATAAAGATTAAATAATAGGAATACCTGGTTTTATTCCTCTTTTTCACTCTAATGAATAATGAGGCCTTCATGGAGGTATGTGAGTCATGTACATTCATACAAGTTAATGGCAGGAAACTTTAAAAAACAACTATGGTATACTTACTAAATACAGCCTAAGAAACACGTTTCTTTGCCACATAAGAAAGACATCAGGACAGGAAGAAAAATATACCACCTAGGTCCCTTTACTCTGTCTTGAAATATGTTTTATTACCTAGTCAAATCTTCCTCTAATAATTCTACATTTATCACTTACACATTTTTCATTATCAGTGTTCTTGCCAGAAAGACATTAAATTAACTAGCTCAACTAAATTATTTTAAATTTCCTTCTCTTTGGCCTTTTATGTCCTGATTCTAAAATCAGAGCAAACTGATTTTAAAATCTTGATAGGCTTCCTATTTTCTAGTGAATTCATGGCAGACACCTTTGTAATCTAAGCTCTACAAAACACTATTGATTTCTTCGTTTCATGAGTATATATTGAGTAACTAAATGTTAAAAGAGAAGGGAAAGATATTAGCGTTAACCGAATGTTTACTGCTGCCAAGAATAACTAAAGTATATTACATTATTGCCTATTTTTTAAAAAATATAGGGCAGGGTGCTCGCCAGAGAGAGATAGAAAGCAAAAAACCACCCCACAGGGGGCTGGCCATGCTGCAATCCCTTCTCCTCTTGGGATTTTAAGCATGCATGAACACAACGCCCAGCATGAGCTTCAAGCCTCAGGATCCAAGACTCGAACCATGGTCAGCCACATGGGAGTCCAACAACATAACCATTACTCCTTCTGCTGGTCCCCATTATTACTGTTTATTTAATTGATATAAACACTTATAAATTAAGATTGATATTCATAAAGGACTGGAAAACTGACAGGGAACTAGGGAGTGTGTCTCAGGTCACAAAATCAGTAAATAAAAAAGGCACAATACAAACTCAGAACTAACTGTTTCTAAGTGTATGTGTCCTTTTTTTTTTAAATAAAGTATTCACAATCTAAGCTCTACAAAACACTATTGATTTCTTCGTTTCATGAGTATATATTGAGTAACTAAATGTTAAAAGAGAAGGGAAAGATATTAGCGTTAACCGAATGTTTACTGCTGCCAAGAATAACTAAAGTATATTACATTATTGCCTATTTTTTAAAAAATATAGGGCAGGGTGCTCGCCAGAGAGAGATAGAAAGCAAAAAACCACCCCACATGGGGCTGGCCATGCTGCAATCCCTTCTCCTCTTGGGATTTTAAGCATGCATGAACACAACGCCCAGCATGAGCTTCAAGCCTCAGGATCCAAGACTCGAACCATGGTCAGCCACATGGGAGTCCAACAACATAACCATTACTCCTTCTGCTGGTCCCCATTATTACTGTTTATTTAATTGATATAAACACTTATAAATTAAGATTGATATTCATAAAGGACTGGAAAACTGACAGGGAACTAGGGAGTGTGTCTCAGGTCACAAAATCAGTAAATAAAAAAGGCACAATACAAACTCAGAACTAACTGTTTCTAAGTGTATGTGTCCTTTTTTTTTTAAATAAAGTATTCACAGTCTTAAAGATACTCAAAATATGGACACTGTCTTCAAGTAATCTGCAGCCTACTATGCCAACACAAACTGTATGAAAATACATGAAACTATTAAAAACAGAAGTAATGAAGAACTTTTAAGTGCTATGTCCTTATGTTAACCTTATTTGAATAACCAAACAATCTAAGTGCAAAAGAGATTACATAGCCTGGTAACACAATTCTGAAGCAAAGAGGTCATCATTAGAGCCCAGAGTTGTCTGACTACAAAGTCCTTTCTCTCCCATTAAGCAATACCATGTTGCTTTGTTCTCATAATCTTAAACAAACAAACAAGAAAAGAAAAAAAATTTCTAGGTAAATTATATATAACACAGCAAATATTACCTTTGAAGATGCTGTGGCAGTTACATTTTGGGGAACTTCTTGAGGTTTACTACTTCCATGGGAAGATTTGTTTCCCCTGTCTCTCTGTCTTTGCCGACATTCTAAACAGTTCCTCACAGCAACACAACAGACTAGTTTAAAAAATCAAAATAATATTATTAACATAAATTGTTGACTTTAAGATATTGAAAAAAGTTGTTAGTTTATTTCTCTTTTCTTTCCCCTTACTCTATCCATTTTTATTCTTAAAATCAATGACATAAATACAGATTTTAAAAATTATAAAATACAGTGCTAAAAGTACATATAAAATATGTATGCAGTTAAGAAAATACCAAATGCTGCTAGCCATCTGAAGAATATTATCAGGATCTTTGAAGCTCCAAATACATCTTTTTTTCCCTCCATCTAGCACAATTTTCAATTGTATAGATCAATTTTTTTAAAATTTGCATTTGATTAAATTTTTAACAATAATTCTTTTGCCCTTAATTTAACTATAACAGTGACTATATGACACAACTTACTTTAACCAATATAAGTAAGTAATATTTTTCTGCCTTTTAGCTAAGATCAAGTGAAGAATGTGTCAGTGTATTCACGTCTCTTAGGTCCCACTATCCACCTCTGTTTATGATGGGAATATCTATCGGCTTTGTCGATAAACATCCAATATATACAAGTTTTAACTTACTCATTGAAGAAGCACTGACGTATGGTAATGAGCCACATAATGACATTTCAGTCAAGACAGACCACATCTACTACAGTGGTCTACAAGAAGTAATAGGCTATCCCATATAGCTTTGTGGAAGCACACTCTATGATGTTCATATAAAATAAAATCACCAAATAATGTATTTCTCAGAATATATGCCCACCATGAAATAACACATGATTGTACTGTGATAAACTGTACAAACTTTGGAATCAGACCACCTGAGTTGAATCCTGAAGCTTGCTCTACTCATGAGTTATATGATCTTCAGCCAGCTGCATGGATGCTTCAGCTTCCTCATATGTAAAAACAACCATAAACATAATAACTACTGCTTTTGAAAGCTGTTGCGAGGATTAATCTAATAGCTCTAAAGTGCTAGGAAAAGTGAATAACACAGTATGTAACACACAGAGGTGATAGTACTATTACTCACTTCTAAAAGTTTCCTGTGGGTGACAAAATAACTAAATCTGCTAGGCATTATTAGGATAGAAATGAAATAAGCAGTAATGTCTTAGAATCTATATAGAAATAAAAGTTCAGGATAACCAAATAAATGGTTTCAAGATATTTAAAAAAAAAAAAAATCTGTCCTCCTTACAAAGTCCAATCTGGCAGCTATTTTTAAATATCCATGGAAATAGCCAACATGGGCCATAGTAAATTAACCCACACTTCTTGATTGCTAAAGAGTTCCTGTTAAGGTTACACTCTCTCTTATCATGGATATGAAATTATATTTCTCAGCTTGCCTATTTATAAAAAATACATAATAAAATAAAAGGAGTTTTGTTCCAATATTCTTAATCCAAGTCCTTCCTCGTTCTTTGAATTAGAAGCAACTTCTCCAATGCAACTATACTTGAGTAGTTTTCTATATAATCTTTTAAAATTATGGATAAAAACAGTCCATATCAGGAATGTTCCTCCTTATTTCAAGCCCTGCTCGGACTTTCAGGTGAATATGAAAAGGGTAGCCTTTTGGTCATTTTTGAAAGTCTCAGTAGTAAAAGTAAGTTTTCCTTTGAAAAAGCTAAGAGAGGTAAGAATATTTCTAGTCTAAAGAATTATTCCAGTTTCACTAAGACTTTTCTGTAATAAATTTTCTTTGTAACAAAAGATAAAAGGTGATCAGCATAGGCATAATCATATTTACTAGGGGTATTTGTTCTCTGTGAGAAACAGTGAGACTGGGACAGTCAATGTTCACCTTCTAGCTGTTTGTGTAAAATAGTAGGTAACTCATTTTCTAGTATGTTTGTGGGCTCAGGACACCACTCTCAGTATTAGTTTATCAAAAGAGGATTTACAAATGGATGTGCATTAAATCACTTCAATTTTAAAAAGGTTACTATCTCACTGATATTGAAGTAATTCCAATCTATTTTATTCTATTATAAGTAATAAATATTAAAGATGGTTAATTCCATGAAATCACCAATGTGAAGATAGAATTGTTTAAAATTGAGTAATTTTGCGGAATCACAAGATAGTGCCTATGTTACATTACATAATTATCAACTCATAATATATTAGGTACTTCATAATATACAGAGCTTCATAAAATTAATCTGTGGATAATTATTTAATGTGCACTGCTATTCTTAACAGACTTACCTAACCTTAGGCACTGTCGCATTAAACCTCCAGAAGACATATTTTTTTCAGCTTCAATCTCACTAAAATTCAAAGAGCTGGCAAACACAAGGACATCAACCATCGCCATCAGACGGCTGAGGAAAGTAACTGCTGTCTCAGCTGACATGCCTTGCGTCACTTCAATATTTTCCAGTTCCGTCTTTAAAAAAGTAGATTTACGTCTTATTTAAAATTTGGAATATAATACATGTACATACTGCAGGTGAACAGAAGTTTAGCATATTCACTATATTTTGTAAACAAGATAAATCATAAACTAATTCTATATGTCACCAGAGCTGGCTATCAAATTAAATTTTTTACTTATCAATTATCCTTGAATAAAGGAAAATTCCATTTCAAAATCAACAATAGCTTCACAGCCAGTAGGTGGCATGGTGATTAAGGCACTGCATGCCTACATAGCCAACCACATTTCAAGTTCCAGATCTGGAGACTTGAAAATCAAGCCAGCATATATGCATACATGCCGAAAATTCTAAGAGAGGAATGGAGGAGAAGGGATTGCAGTGTGGCCATTCCCCCTAGGGAGTGATTCTCACTTTCCCTTTCTGATGAGCTCACATACCCTTCGGCAAAACCCTAAAATAAATAAATAAATGAATAAAAGCTTTAAGTGTCTTCAGTCATAAAAGCTACATTACAAACTTTGTATCATTTTAAAAAAGATAACAAACATACATACTTATTAGTTTCATTTTATATCATTAAATATAAAATAAATTATTTTTCCTATAACTGTATGATGAACTAACAGGAAAGATATAAGTTCGTTTGGCATCAAAGTGAGATGGCTATCCAACGAGAATCTACGTGAATAATAAATTTTATCCATTTTAGAAATAAACTGAAACTCTTAGGTACTTCATATGCACAATAAAATTCTATGGCAAAAATAACCAAAAGATCATTAGTTCCTCCTCAAATATTTAATTCATGACTTAGCAAACTAGGAGTCAGTAACATTTCTAGCCTGGAAGCATACTTTCTTTTGTCTAGGATAAAATATTGTCTAGGGTAAAATCTAATTTCCTGTTTTCAGAGAGAATAATACAAAGTATTCTGGTTCTGAAACTGTGTAACTCTGAAGTTTTATAAGCAATGGAAACATTTTCCCTACTACATGCTATCCAACATTTTCATTATTTTTGTTCCTTATGATTATTTTGTTCATTATGGCTTCAATTTCTCAGTGCTCCACAGAGTAGAGAAAACTCAGGAGTGCTTTATAAATTAAAAATACCACTGTTTCAATTACTGAGAATGGGCATACTAGTCATACTGATTAACCTTACCTCTTAACCACATGATAAATTCAACTACAAAGTGAACATATATAATAGCTATGTGCTAAGTATAATATTCTATTTGACATTGATTATATCCATCATTCTACCTAAACTTCCTCCTGCCTGGAAAAAGCAGGAACATTAACATGGAAATGTGAGGAGGAAACAATGAAAGAAAAAACAAAAACAAAACAAAAAAAGAAACCCAAAAAGTCAAGCACTTCTTGTGTACAGGATGGATAATAAAAATGATAGGTTACCACTGCAAGCATTATATAACTAAATTCAGTTTTAAATGGAGTATAAAATACAACAAGTATTTTTCCTTCCATTTAACATCAAAATAGAGTAAAAACCATTCTCTCTATAATGTGCTTCGAAACAGATAAAAATTGGTTTTCAATTGTTGATTTGCCATTCAATATCTATGACCCAAAAAAATGATTAATTCATTATTGAATTTTTAAATGCAGACTCTGTATTTCCTAGCACATCACACAGCATAAGTTCATGAGTTAAAGATTCATGATTGTGATACAATAGTTTTTAAGAAAAAGCAAAAAATTAATCTCAAAATCTCAGTTTTTAATTTCAGTATTCTATAATGAAACAGAAGATCTGGTCATTGCATAGTTCTTTCAAATATTCTGAATAATTATTCAAAATTTTAGAATTTAGTATATCTAGAGATGTGTTCTCAAAGAATTTTTCATTATTTTAAATTACTAAAATTACATGATACCTTCCTCTCTTAATGTAATGACTTTATTTTTTATTTGTTTTGAAGTCTTCAAGTCTAACTGAAAATATGCTTTCATATTGTAATAGGTGGATTATAGAGATTATAAACAGAATTACTGATATCCATGTAATCTGCCGAACTTATTTTTGACTACAAATTTTTATTTTCAAAATAATTAAATGATATTCTAAAACAAAAAGCATTCTTAGAACAAATAATAACCTAAAAGAGAAAGCTTGTTATATTATATATAAGTAATTTATAAATATGCTGAAATCTTGAATAAGCATAATAATATAGGGTTTAAAAACAAGGATCACTCACATACTATTATTATTAAATTTTAAAATAACATATGTCATCCAATTTACTTCATTGGAACCAATTAAAATCTGATTTTATACATGACTGTGCCATTATTGTTTTTCATTATATTCCAATAGTTTAGTATAGAGATAACTATAAATGAGAAGTAGTATACAAAAAAGCATTAGAAACATAACCCTTTTAATAAGTATTTTAAAGATATGAAGGCTATGTCTAATGTTAAAGATGATATGGAAACTTAAATTATAACCAAGTCAAAAATTTCATTAAAAAGTAAAAACAAAATTTAAAACTAAACACCTGAAAATTACTACAGAAGTAATACTAACCTTAGAACCCTGGACATGCATTAGACAAAACAGACAACAGACCAAAAAAAGTACAAGAAAAGAAAATTATTAAAATTAAATTAAAATACAATGTAAAATTGAAACATAAAATAATATATTCAAAAATTATATTTGATTATTTTAGTAAATGAAAATTCTCAGAAGATATATTTATTTTATAAATCACATGTGATTATGATTAAATATCTAATATTTAAACTTAGATTTTTAATAATTGTCCAGATAGCATATATAAGTATAGTCTATATATTAGAAATTATGTTCACTGTATTTTACAAAAGCAACATCTTCTCTTTCTAGATGATTAAGTAAGCATCTTAATAAATAAATTAATACAATGCCTCTGCAAAAGCCCTACCTTAGTACTAGTTTAGGTAGAAATGACTGGAGGAAATGACTATTTATACCAACCTTTTAGAATTTTCTACAAGGAAGTCATGTTATAGTTTCCTTAAACACAGAAAACTCTTCCAATAGATCAAAATTCTCAAAACTTAAAGAGATAAAATATTTGAGTGATTTTAACTTAGAAACCTAGAAAAGAACTAGAAAGTAACTTACAGATACACTAAATCACATCTGTATACAAACTAAGATAATTTACACAGATTTTGTATTAATTTTCAGAGTCTTACTATATTAATAATTATATTCATTTTATTAGAAATTATGTAAGATTAAGTTTTACAATGAAAGTCATTAGCTATTTTTCTATATCTGAATTTTGACAACAAATTTCAAAATATACTATTTTCATCGTATATTATATATAAAAACACAAACACATCCTGAGAATATGAAAGCATGATCAGTGTTATGACTTAAGCTAAAAAAAAAAAAGAATGAACATTATTAGAAAATTTTCCAAATCTGTTAACTGTATACTCTGATGATATAAAACATATATAAACAAATTAAAATTGACTTGTTCATCACTTCTGAACAGTAAAAGATAAAGTTGCTTTTCTTTCTTATAATTATGAAACTATCGGGAAAGCCAGAAATGGCAATCTCAATTATTTTTCAGGAACAGAGAAAATTAAGCAATATATATCACAGAATTAAATTTTAAACATTCAGTGTTCTGGATGATTAACCAAAATGGTCAACTTTTTTTAAATCTCGAAAGTACTATGCAATTTGTGGTTGATCCATGTTCTTTTCGTCCCTTCATTTTTCTTCCTCTAATTCTGTGCTGTCATTTATGACCAACTTAAGCATTACAACAAAGAATAAATCAAAGAATTCAACTTAGTAGTCATCAAACAAAAACTAAGTAGTTATCAAAGAAAAAAAATACCAAAAAAGAACAAAATTAATGCTCCTTCACAAAAACCAAAGATTGGTCAAACTACTAACTAAAAACTCTAATTTCTTTTCATGAGTACTAAGTTGAAACTATCAGCCTGATTTAAAGACTTGGAACTATTTTTGTTATTATTTTCTATGCTATATATTTCAAATAATCTAGGTAAAACTGCAATTCCAATAAAATGTTTCTTCATTAATATTACAATCAATGTGCTCACTATGAATATATATGTATAACTAGATTTCTTTTTCTTAAAGTTTCCATTAAAAATATGTCCTTACAAGTAAGATAATAGCTCAAAATTTTCTATTATGATACTACTATAGCATACAGAAATGTTGTCCTTTGTATAGACTGCTAGATTTATCTAAGGTTAAAGGGCAGAAAATAGACCACTTCTATGCCAATTCCATGGAAATAGTAGACAAAAAGATGCCACTTAAGCTTCTGCTATTAAAATGGATCATCTATAATGGATCATCTATAACTATTTTAAATTTCAACATTGTGAATATGGATTTTATAAAGTGGAAGATGATTTTATCATTATGCAAAGAGTTCCAAAAAGAGCTAAATAGTTCTGAAAAGAACACAAGAAAGAAAACTTTTCCTTAATAGCCCTCTCCATTTAGTGTACTTTACATGTATTCCTTAACTTAATTCTGACAAACTCCTTGTGGGGCAGTATACTCAGAAGAATCTGAGGTTGAGGTCATTTCTAGTGAATGGTGGAGCACATGTGAAAAATCAGATCTATTAGATGCTGGAACTCACACCCCTTCTTTTAAATCATACTGATTTCAAAAAAGGTCATACTGGAATCTCATCAATATTGACAAACAAGTTTGTTTTTGTCAAAAAGGAGTCAATCATCTTAGATGTACATTTAATCTGAAAAATAAAACATATTCCTGATTTAAGTTGTGTCATTATATCTTAAATAGGAAACTAGAAAGAATACTTATCATTCTACCTATCCTTTCAAAAAAATAGTGTGGCTAAGTGTGAAAGGTTATGTATCTTTTAACAGAATATAATGATCACAACTTTCAGTAATACTATCTTAAAAAGTAAACTTTAGTAAATTGCCAGTAAGTGAAATTTAAATTCTTGCTTCAATGGAAAGTTTGAATGTATATTAAGCTCTAAATACTGAATTTTCAAATAAATAATAAAATTTTCACAGTAAGTGATTAAACTATAATATTCTTATTTTATGTGGAGCTTATATCCTATATCACTTATCAGCAATCTGGGACTCATGGGTTATATATGTTCATTCTACTCACTGAGGTTTATGCCTAAAGTCAGACTTGTGTTCACAGATATGTATATATCAGCGGCACTTGCTATTGGAAATATTTAGATTAATTAAATTCATTAGTGAATCAATAAAATGGGGGGGGGCGTAGAAAGAAACCATGGGTACCAGAAACAATGTGGAGGGAGGGTGGGACACAGCAGAGGGTGAGAGGGAATCAAGGACAGGAAAAAAAAAGCAAACATATATATATACATACATACATACATACATACAGGAAACAAGAAATGGAAAATTATTTGTTGACGATAACATGTATATTGATGTGCTTGATTGAGCCAATATACAGTGTATTCTGGATGGGAAATCTCATTTTGTATGTTGTAATGATGTATAGTGAATGAATGTAAATAAATAAATTTAAATTTAACAAATCTTGTCCCACAACTTATTTCTATAAATAAAGTTTTACTGAAACACATATATGTCTACTTATTTATGTTCCACTTATGGCTCCTTTTGCATTATAACAGCAGAGTTTAGTAGATGGGACAGATAACGTATGGCCCACAAAATCTAAACCATTTACTAATATCTGACCCCATACAGAAAAAGTTTGCCAATCAGTGCCATAAACCATCATTCTTCCTAATTAGCCATAAAATGCCTATCTTCAAATATGATTATTTGGAAAAGTCTATACAACCTAAACAAAATGACCAGATCTCACAAGCATTAGTTTCAAATGTTTCTCTTTTCATATATCTATGCTTGAAACTGCAATGATATCTACAAGACAAAGATTCCCTTCTATAATATGTAAGTTGTTAATGTTCCTTTTTCTCTTATTCTTTCCAATATTCCCTTTTGGCTTTAAAAAAAAAGAATAATTATATTTAACTTTATTTATTTATGTATTTATTTTAATTTGATCAGAGAGGGAAAGTGAGGAAGCAAGTCTCCAGATCCAAGACTCTAACCATGGTCGGGCATGTGGGAGTCCATGCCCTAACTGCCACGCCACCTGCCAGCCCCTCTCTTGGCTTTTTACAATTTAAATCTAAGTTCAGAAAGCCTACATTTTCTGTTTTTTATTTTCTTTTTAAAAAGATTTTTGCCATAGGGTGTATGCGTTCACCAGAAAGAGGGAAAGGAAGAAATTGCCCCCCGGGGAAGGGCCAAATAGCAATCCCCTTCTCCTCTCCAGATTTTGGGCACACGTGTAAATGCTCCATGACTTGAACTATGGAGTAGGCCATGTGGGATCCAGTCCCTGAAACCCCACACCACCTGCTAGCCCCTTAATTTCCTTTTATAGTCAATCTCCTCCTTCCTAAATATTTCCCTATACTATATTACAACTGCTGGCAAAAAGTGATATAACTTAGTAACACAAAATTAGCACCAGTCACAGTTCCACCAGATACAAAGTGGAAATAAACTCTTGCTATTTCCTTTAAGGAAGCAATTTATTCAAAATATAAGAAGTGGGGGTTCAGGAGAAAATGTTTTTAATGTTCAAAACAATACATGTAATAAAGGGATTGGGTTATGGAGCAGTATAACACAGCAGAGTAAATAGTACGGGCATTCAATACATACTTAAGAAAATAAAAACTAGTACAAATGTTACCAAATGTGCACAACATAATTAATTTTCAATGTTGAAGAAAATGTTTATGTTCGTATCCTTGATTTGATTAGTACACACTGTATTCATGCTTTCAGAAACCATACGTGCTTTCAAAACCATTCATTTTTTTCAAAAACCTCACAAAGATGTACATCAAATATGTGTGACCCAAATATCATTTACAAAAAGAATATTGGGGGACCAGCAGTTAGCGTAATGGCTATGTCACTGGACTCCCACATAATCAACCATGGTTCGAGTCCTGGACCCGGTGGCTTAAAACTCACGCCGGGCGTGTGTGCGTGTGTGCCCAAGATCCCGAGAGGAGAATGGAGGAGACAGGATTGCGGTGTGGCCATCCCTTCTGGAGGGTGATTTCTCGCTTTCTGTCTCTGTCTCTCTCTGTTTGGCGAGCACACGCGCCCTATAGCAAAAACCTCTGAAAAAAAAAAAAAAAGAATATTGGGGCCAGCAGGTGGTTAAAGTGCTGGAATTTCCACATTGGCCAGCCATGGTTCAAGTCCTAGACCTGGTGGCTTGCTCTCTCTCTCTGCCTTTTTCTGGCAAAACTCATGTGAAAAAAAACAAACAAATAAATAAGTAAATTAAATAATTCTTTAAGAAAAATATTAAATGAAGTATGTTGTACAACCAAGAATAGGTACAATAAGTTAATGGACCAAAGTAACTTAAAATACAGAAAAAGAGACAATAAACAAAGGTTTCTACATCTGAAAAATGTCCCAAGTCTGTTGGGAACAGTCTAGGTAATAAAATAAGTTTGTAAATTACAAACTACTGTGGTAAGACTTATACAGCTTATAGTTTTGAGGCTCAAATTTTAATGTCAGTATTTATTTTATATTCATTATAAAATAAAATATAAGCAAACTTGGGTGGTGAAATGGTATGTAAGTCATAATGTTTACAAATTTATTTCATTAATTTAATATTTTTTCTATCTTCTGCTTTAAAAATTAGAAGATAAATAATGTATTTTAAGCCTATGCAAATTTTAATAATTAATTGCTAAAGTGTTTATTTTATAGAAATCATATTTCTTTCTATACAACATTTAAAACAGGCAGTACTACATTTTAAAGTGAGCTTTAATTTCAAATTTTCTTAACAACACATAATTAGAAGACATAAAGCAAAACTGACATGAAGGAAAATGCCACACAAAAATCATTGATTTACTGTCTTAAATGTATAAAAAAAAAAAAAAAAACCTTCCATGTCTCAATTTGAATGCACTGCATTTTAAAAATCATACACAACTCTTGATTTATCAAAACTAGTATAAATCACCAAGGAAAGAGGAGAGATTAAAAAGAAGGGATGCTATGTGAATCTCAGGATACCTGTACTCTCTGTAGACCATCAACTACGTTGTTGTTCCCAGGTCCATTTCCCTGGAATAGCTACTAATCCCACTAGGCTCTACTGATAACCTGTTCTGTTATAACCATTTTCTGAACTGCCCTGCTTATTAGCTTTGTAGACTTCTTGAAGAGAGAGTTCATAGATGAAACAAAGATGTGTGTCCCTGAAAGAGGTTTGTGTCCCTGAGGGAGGTGTGTGGGGATACACTCTGCTGCTGCTCATGTATGTTTCATAGTCACTCTAATAATGAGAGAATTGACAAAATGACAGTGAAGAAAAGTCATACAGAAAAGCTGGTTAGTGATGAAATAAGGTCAGAAATTAGTTTGGAAACACTGCCTTATCAAACAATAGACATGTTGATAACACAGATATCTCTCTGTCAAAGGAATACGTTCTGGGATTAAGGATGAGTTTCAATACAGCAGTAAGAACACGGGTAATATGGGAAGCATTGCTTTATATCACTTCCCCTCTGAGCAAGTACCTACAAAATCTGTTTTGGTATGAATCGGAGATATTTTAATATGACAACTAAAGGTAAATTTAACACTGATAGATATATTTTAAATAAAATATATAAGAATATTATATGCTTTTCAAATTTATTATATCAAGACATTTTAATGGTTTATGTAGAAACAAAGAGAGGGCTACATTTCTTTTAAATAAAATATTGAAGAATAAAGTCAGGTGAAAATGTCGTATACAAGGATTTTAATAGTTTATTATACTGTGAATTTGAAGAGATATGCAATATAGAAAAAAAATTTTAATTCCTATATAGTCATATCTCTTTCCAAGAAGTAGTCATCAGAATTACAAAATGAACATTTTCATTAATACATACAGCTGGAACCCAATGATGATAAATAAAAGAGGTGGGAATATAAATTTAACTGGTTACAATTACCCCCCAGGAAAATATGTCTTGTTAAAAATCCACCTATTCAGTACAGAACACAATTGCAATGCTCAAGTCATGTCATTTAAAACATAACCACTAGATGGAAGCAAAGTACTTACAGTTGGTGATGTAGCAGCAGAAAGCAAGGGTAAAATTCCTCCACAAGCAATGATGATGTTGTCTACCATTTGGGAAATGAGGTGAATTGTGTTATGTACAAAAATAATATTTTCATTGCTATTGACAAAATCCATTACAGACTTTGTGGAATGGCTAAAATGACAAAAACAAACAAACAAAATAAACATTTTCTTTGCTTTAAAAACAAAAGGTTTAGATATTTCATTTAGAATAACATTATTAAAAATAATTTACACACAGGATATCATATTATGAAACAATAAGCATTCATTTAGCAGGTTCTTTTGTGTCCAAATGGTTGGTCTCTCATTATTTTGTTTCTGCTTGAAAAACATGTTATTACCTAGATTCTAAGAGATATAACTAGGTCAATGAATTTGTATAAAAATATTTAGCTTTGCTAAAGCTGGGTGTTTTGTGTTGAAAGGCAAAACTGGACAGTAAACTGCAAGTTTTACTTGTTAGGCTGTTTCAATTTATTGCATAACAAATGACAGCAGCAGGGCTTTGACCAGTCAAGTTGTATGTATACACTGCATATGACATGATAGGGGAGTATAAAGAAGTCAGTAAAAATTCAGAAACTTATTAAAAAAAGTGAGAAATAGGTTTCAAAGTTGGTCAGCAATGCGGCTTTCCTATAAAAAAATACACAAAGTAGATACCAAAAGAAATAGACTGCTTTATTGTAATTTTAGTCAAGACTTTGAACAGTTTTCTAAAGGGAAAAGAATGAGAAAAAAAAAAAAAGACTACTCCATGATCAAAAAAAAAACTAAACAATTCATCTTTTTAAAGCTGTAATATATTATCTATTATAGCCTGAATTTCAAGATGTTCAAATGCTATGTTTAAAAATTTTTTAATTACCTAACATTCATTTGGAGAATTTCATGAAAACCCATGAAAGGAAACAAAGACAGACAATATAATGATGGAAGGAAAACTGAGTATTACAATGTAGAAACAAAGAGAAGGCTATTATTGGCCTTCTTAATGTATTATTTCCTGGTATTCTGTTGTCCTTAGTTATCATCCTTAAGTAATTTAGTATATAGAAGTATTTACAATGTAGATATACAAGTAGCCCAAGAACAAACTGATCAAATCAAATAAAAAATAAATCACAATTCTCTATGGCAGATTTTATTGACCACTTCCGTAATAGTCATGAAATAGTCTCTGTTAACACGTGCTGGATCTCTGCTCTGTTATTGAGCTGGATGTGCTACAGAAAAGACTGACTTCATCCCAGTTATGGGGCGTTGCTCCATATAAGCCAGTCATTCCCTTTTGCTGGTGGCTGATTTAGAAGTGAGTGTTTAAAAAAAAAAAAAAGTGAGTGTATGATCCTTTTGGCCATGAAATAAGGGAGAAACTTGTTGCAGGGTTTCTTTTGTGAGGGGAGGTGGAAGAGTAGATGAGAAAAGAAAGAGTGAAGAAAAAGAGAAATAGAATAGAGAAGAAAAGGAAGAAGAAAATAAATAAGGAGATTAAAGAAAGAAGAAAAGAGCCCCTGAGTTTAATTTGGGCAAATTACTTATGTTGAATTCATATAGGAAGCTGAAGCAGATACTCTGAATCCTTAAAGGAAAAGTGGGAGTAAAGAAGCCACTTTGAGGCCTCAGAATGTGGTACAGCTGACTGTTCAAGTTGCTGGCGGAATAGTATTTTCTGACAGCCATCAACTTCCTAATTCACTATGAATGGGAGGGTTATTAAAAAAAATCCATGGAAAATGCATTTATAAAAGAGCTATGGGGGAACCAGCAGTTAGCATAATGGCTATGTTGTTGGACTCCCACATAGTCGACCGCGGTTCACGTCCTGGACCTGGTGGCTTAAAACTCAGGCCAGGCGCGTGTGCGTGCGTGCCCAAGATCCCGAGAGGAGAATGAAGGAGAAGGGATTGTGGCATGGCCATTCCCCCTGGGGGGTGATTTCTCGCTTTCTGTCTCTATGTCTCTCTCTGTCTGGCTGGCGAGCGCACGCACCCTATAGCAAAAAAAACTCTCCAAAAAAAAAGAGAGCTATGCATGAGTTTCAAAAATTCTTACACCAAAATAAACTCCTACTCTGAATTATATTTTACACACATTTTTAAAATTCCCCTCAGACAAGCTTATAAATTATACACTGTTATAAGTGATTAATTTGTTGTATATTTGGTCTTAGAAAATTAAATGGAGAATGAGGAAAGGTTATGATTTAATTTATGTGGTCTTTTAAATGTGACTTTATCTGAACTGATAGCCACTTACTGCTTTAAGAGAATAGGCTCTAAAGCTGTATGTGTCACAGGGGTTATCATTTTATTACCAAGAATAAATTTAGTGCATGATACTAATTTTAACAGAAAAGAATAAGAATGGAGAAATTATTTTAAATAAAAGCTGATTTTTTGGGATCAGCAGTTGGCATAATGGCTATGTTGCTGATCTACCATGTAGTTGACCACAGTTCAAGTCCCGGACCCAGTGGCTTAAACTCACACTGAGCACATGTGTATGCATGACCAAGATCCCGAGAGAATGGAGAAGGGACTGCGGCATGCCATCTCCTCTGGGGGTGATTTCTTGCTTTCTGTCTGTTTCTCTCTGTATTTCTGGCGAGCACATGTGCCGTACAGCAAAAACCTCTCAAAAAAAAAAAAAAAAAAAAAAAAAGAAGAAAGAAAAAAAGGCTGATATTTTGGTTGTTGTTAACTCTTTTATATAGAAGAGGTTATGCCAGATTTAAAATCTTTCCTTTTTAATTAAGCAAAAGCAGTTGATTATCTACAGGCATATGACCCATAACTCTTACAATATAATATTTATTTGTTTATTTTTAAAAACCTTTCTTTTATGACTAAGTCTCAATACAGACCAATCCTCTTTCCTCTCAAGGGGTTGGGACCACAGTATGCTGCCGCACTGGGCCTTTTAATGAAGATGGGCCAGAACTGAACTCGGGCCTCCTGTGTGGCTCCACCCTGCCAAATAGCAGTGTACCATGTGAACTACATGGCTGGGCCCTAAAGTAATGAATTATTTAAATAAATTTAAGTTTTATGAGTTTTATTAAATGATACATATCACCTATGGATTGACTGATGCCAGTAAATAAAAATAGTCATCCCTAAGTGAAAGTAGTCTTATTTATGGAAAAGAAATAGTTCTACCTCCTCCAAACATGTACATCTGTTTCTAACGCAAATAGCAAATCGGTAAGTAGCCGCTGATGCATTGGAGACCATTTAAACTCAGGAATCCGAAACATCGTGGTACGGGGGCCTGGGCTGAACTGGCGCCGCTGTTCTTCAGTCATTGGCATTCCTCTAAATCCTAAATCAACTCGGAGATCTCGGTCTTGATGGGCGACAGAGCGACCCTGAACAGCCTAAAATAAAGAAAAATAATTTTTTGTAGATTACAAAAAAAATGCCTAATTTCAAAAGAAAAATGGTAAGTAAAGTGAGTGAATAGATAAAGTTTCTGCCTGCAGCTTTAGTAGACTAACATATTTTACAGATATGATTCACCTAGTAATTCCTGTGCAGGAACCTTTTGTGCTGAAAAAGCTACTATTATTGCTCCTATTTTATTACTGCAAAAACTAGACAAGGTAATCAAATACCTAAGGTAGAAAATCAGTATTCACTTTACCTCATTATGGGGACTTCATGTTAGAACACAGTGACTTTTTTATTAAAGAGAGCATATACAGAGTAAACTATACTGGATATATGTCATTAACTAATAGCAGCTATAAACATAAGACAAGAAGAAATATCACTTGAACAGATTAAAGTTAATTTTAAAGTCTATTTCACTCACAGTATTTCAATTAAAAATGTATTTGATAAGTTCTAAAGCAAATCAGAAAAATGTCTATCATTTCCAAATGAAAACCAAGCAAGCATAGTGATTATATTCAATAAATAATGCTTCTTGTTTTCCTTTATTTTAAATATTTAATTCACTATTCCCTCCCCTGCCAATTTTATCACTGTTCAAGCACAAATGCCACAAAAAATGGAAACTGGCAATTAACAGAGAACAAATAAAAATATCTTTCCCATACACAAAATTTATTATTGCAGATATTTACTGAAGAACATAGACACCAGTGAGGCATAGTTTACTCTCTATAATATGACTCTCATGGAAACATATTTAAACATTAAAAGACATTAAAAGGAAAATGGAAAACCTAGAGGACAATAAAATCCAAATTATTATTATTTCTTAAACTCTTACCCATAAGGGATTATTTAGCCTAGAAATAAAGAGCAGTCATAGCTCAAAGCTCAACAATGAAATTCATATCAAAAAGCATCACCTGTTTTTAGCTTTACTATGGTGAGGCCAAAACTGCGACAGTAAAATTTTCTCTCCAATAGGTCTGAGAGTATATAATTTTCTCATAAACAAATTCCTGTTCATAAGGTCTTAAAGAAAATTCTCACTGCTAATAATTCCAAATTTTCTCAACCATATTACCTACCTCACACGGTTGTTGTGAGGATTAAATCTGAAAACATATAGCACAGTGCCTGGAACATAGTAGGCACTTAATAAATAACAGTTCCCTTTTCCCTTCCCCTTCATTTATCAGTTCAATCTGGGCTCCAAGTCCTCTTTTCTATAATCCACAGAACAGGGTTGGGCCTGAAGCTTAAAAGGTTAAAATTAATCAAGTATTCAGATGAAGATCTCGAGTACAAAATGCGTAAATTTAGTCACAGAGTGATAAAATGCTATAATTGTTGAGACCTTAAAGGTCTATTTTAATCTAGAACAACCTCTTCTACTGTATAAGGAAACTTAGGCCCAGAAAGGTTGAGCAGTTACAAAGAAGAATGTGGCAGAGTTGTTGTAAATACAATTCAGATATTTTTAATTTCACTTCACATATATGTATATATGTGCCACCAGTCTACTTGATTCCAAAAATTAATGCCATACCATAATTGAATACAAGTACGATGTAACTGCTAAGAAATTATTCTGTTTGGTGTTAACTACTCAATATCTATTTAGTGCTCTTTTTTTTTTTTTTTTAAAGAATTTATACAAGATGGCTTACTTGTGTTGTAGTAGTGGTCTGGATTTTCCGGATTTCTTTTCCTGATTCTTTGCCATCATCGGATCTCTCGGTATCTGAAATTATACTTCCTGCATCAATATTTGGTACAATTTTGCTACCAGAAGACTCAGTTTCCAGAGTTGTAGCAGTCATTTCAGCATACTCTAACCCTTTAGTTGATGATGCTAAGTCTCTTTCAGAAATACCGCTCATCCCATCTGAAGTTGTATGGATTTTGAACTCTTTTTCTTCTATTATACTTGATGTACAAGTTAAGTCTACACTACCAGTCATGTGAGCAAGCAATCCGAGATCATCAGTAACACTAAGATGTACTTGTGTGTCCTGAATATTTGGAATAATGTGATTGCTAGAAAGTTCAGGAAGAAGTTTTTCCTCCTGTTTTGGTATTTTATCAAAGAGAAATGATGTACTACTACTGGAAAGTTCTTCTTTCTCATCTGCTAATGTTATCAATGGGCCATTATCCTTTTCTTCATTTTTTTTAATTATCCCAACACTTCCATGTACATTGTTCTGGAGTTTCTCAACAGCGGCACTATATACATTGTCCAAGAGAGATTCAACCTCCACAAGGGCACCATTCTCTCCACCTACTAAAGTCTCTGGAGATAAATCCATGTCATCAAGCTTTACTTCTGTAGCTTCCACTTTCTCTGCTTTTATATCAACTAAAAGATCATGTACTTCCACATGTACACCACTTCCCGGTCTATCTGAATTTCCGAGAATATCATCTGACACTTTCGTTGACATGAGTAGATCTCGAGTGTCTGTGCTGACGGGGTAATCTGTCTCACTTTCTGGGCTCTGGCTTTGAGAAAGATCTTCTATCTCTCGAATTTCCATTCCACCTTTGGCCCCGGTTGTCTGTGATGAAAGACCAGAGATGGTGCTCACATTTCCTTTCTTTCCCTTTTTAATGTTTTCTTCCTCTTGTCTTTGATATTCTTCATACATTTTGGCTAGGTATTCCTTATGTGCTTCATATGTGACCTTGGGAATAAGTAATGAACACATTAATGTATACATATTATGAAGAAAAAATACAGATAAAATTATGGAAATAATAACAACTAGAGCATTATACATTTTAAGATTTCATACTTAGCAAATGTTAATCTTAAATGACAGTATAGTTTCATTAAGTAACTGGAAATAGTATCAAATACAGTTATATAATATTTATTCCATGACTGGCCCAAAATCAGAGTTAGGTAAATGAATATTAAATGTTCCTTTCTATTAGATTAAATATTTCAGCATTACTGAAACCTAATAAGCTAATTAAGTATGATACTTTTCTTATTTGAGTTTAAACAGGGAATTAGCAACTAATAATATACATTATCAAAAGTTCTACTTCCTATGTCACTTTTTACCATCTATTGTTCATATGTGCACCCACTGCAACAAGTGAAATTAAAAAGCATTCGCACATATCTATAAACATATACATTTATAAATTGTTAAAACACCAGCTTTATCCTTTTATAAGCTACTTTAAATTTTTTAAGAGTTTTTTTTGCTACAGAGTATATGCACTTACCAAAGAGAGAGAGAGAGACAGTGAGAAAAGTAAGAAATCACCCCCCAAAGGGGATGACCAAGCTCTAACACCTTCTCCTCCATTTTCCTCCTGGGACTTTGGGCATACATGCACACATGCCTGGTGTGTTTTGAACCTCTCTATCAGGACTGAAATTGCAGTCAGCCAGATGGGAGTCCAGCACTTTAACCACTAGGCTACCTTCTGGCCTCAGTACTTTGAATTTGTTACTTTGTACAGACTTGTTTAGAAATAACCAGGACATACACACACACACACACACACACACACACACACACACACACTAAAAAGTTATGTATTTTCTGTTGCTGTTTCCTAATATGTTGAAGCAATTCTTAAATCTAAGGTGCTACTATATTACAAAATGTAAATTTGTAACAGAAATAAATGTTCAAAATGCTTTTTTATATTACACAAAAATCATTAAAAAAAAAAAAACACCTAAATTTTACAAAAGAAAAAGGAAATTCCAAAGTGAGTATGGAAATCTATGACCCATGAGCTGAATTTGCTTGATATTTGCATGGGTAAATAAAATTTTACTAGAACACAGCCAAGCTGGTTCATTTACATATTATCTATGGCTGATGTCATACAATACAGCAGAGTTAAGTAGGTGCATCAGAGGCTGTAGAGCCTAGTAAGCCTCACATACCAGTATTTACTATCTGTTCCTTTAAAAGTTTTCTAACCCCTGTTAAAAAGGACTAAATTAATTTCTTGAATTACAAAACTCCATTACAACAAAGACTAGATTAATAGTCAGACTTCTGATGTCCATGCTTCTGTGATACAAAATGATGAGAAACCATAACTACTAATTTCCAGTCGCTAATGTGCATACATTCATGCACATTAATACACGACTTCATTTTACCAAAGATCAAATAATATTCAAAATACAGATACACAGATATTTGAGATTAAAAATAAAGAAGAAATAATGTAATTAAAAATACCACTAAACTTAAATACTTTAAAGGTATTGGTAATTCACTTGAAAATGGAAAACTATTTCTAAATAAGTATTAAAAAGTTCAGACTTTCATAAAGTAGTTTTATAAGAACCAAGTAGGAATGTTGTAGTTAAAAGAATAATTGGCTGAGACTCAGGTTCTCAGACATACTACAACAGGAGTAGGTCACTTTGGGGCCTAAAATTCCTAATTTATACACTTGCAGTTTTAATTAAATGACGTGTAAAATACTTTCAAATTTTAACAGTTTATGGACAGAGGGTGGAAAAAACATGAGAGAAAACTGGGATAAAGGAATCTGCCATAATCAAGAAGCCCACAAGATGGCACCAGATGAGTGTTTATTCCATTTAATTCACTGCTGAAACCCTTATATCAAATGTGAAATCTTGGTACCTTAGAATGGGCGATTGAAAGAGTATCCACCCAAACTCTCCAGCCTCCCCATTCATATTTTATTGCATGATATAAAAGAATCCGGAAGATATTATAGACCATCTCGGTAATCTTCTGTTCTTCAGAATTTTTAGGATTAATATAGCCAAGAGAAAACATCCAATCCTGCCACACTGAACATTGCAATAAGCATCTAGAGAGAGAGAAAAAAAAAAAAAAACTCATTAAAAATACCTAAAACTATGAATCTACCACTTCAAAATTTAGATTAAAATAATGAAAATATCATCTGCCCTAAGTATTGCAAGGAACATACACACGCTATAATCTATACCTGAGTGACTTTTCCCCATTTCTTACCTGAAAAAGACCTAATTATTCAAAATTACTTTTCTAATTCTCCCAGTCAGGTTAGGTTATTTCTCTCCTTCTTCACATGCAGCACTCATAATGTACTTTAACACATTATAAATTAATCATCGCTTCATGGCTGTATTTCCCACCAGACTGTACTAATATAGGTACTGACTACCCTGAGCAACACAATGCTTCATACCAACAGAGACACTCACTGATATATGTTAAAGGACTCAGGCAGTAACTGCCATAGAGTTCATGGCCCTTAGACTCTATCTCGTTTCCTCACTAATCAACTTAAAAATACATGACAACAATCAGTCATAAAAGAAAGTTGGAGGGAAAAACAAATGAATATAAGCAAGTTAAACACAGTTACAACTTACTAGTACTCTTGATGATAGATATCACCAAAATAAATATAGTGCATTTTAAATACAAGACTGTGTACATGAATATTCCTATACAGAATTAAAATAAATTGATAGCATGTAAACCTATACAATCAAATAAAAGCATATAAAAATAAAGAACACTAACTACAGATTATATGAAAGACACATACTGTTTTTTCTAATGAGTAGTAATATGGGAAATATCTGAAATATTTTTATTTGAATAGACTGAAATAGAGAAAAAATTAATTATGGAATCAAGATTTGTTATAGTATTCAAACTGCTTACCTTCTATTTTCACGGCTATTACTGAAAAGTTTTATCATGTCAGATAAAAATAAACGGCGTACTTCCATCAGTTCTGCACTTGGTGTAGAGTTTTTTAACAAAGTTGCCACCACCTTAAGAATCACTAAAAAAGCAAAACCAAAACTTTACAAACGTATCGTATACTCAACTCAAAAATCACTGACTTCTAAATAAATACTTAGTACTAAGGTAGGAAAATTTAAAGAGTCATAAACTACGTAAACATCAGAATGGATTAAACAGTCATAAGTTTTGAGTTAGTCTCACATGTTGCCATGTAACCACCACAATACAATAAACAATAAACGCCAGCATTTGCTCACTTGGATTCTGAATTTTCACTGTAGAATCTGGCTCTGGATGAGGTTTGTGTACAACTTGAGTACACACTTGCTCTGTCAAGATCTGAAAGATAAAGTAATTGAACTGCATTTAGAAAATAAATCATAATTACAAAACATAGAATCTACAAAAATAACTGATTTGGTTAAAAGATTTTAAGTCTCTTCTCAGGGGCCTATCTAGTGATTTTACTTACTTCTAAATTCTTTAACTCTATACTCCTAAAATTTCATTAATGATGGCTATAGATAAAACCGGAACCAATATCTATAATGAGAAATTAAAAATGGAATGAATTTATTCTCCTTTAAGTGCATAATTTTAATTTACCTATGTTGTGAGTTGCAAATTTTTTATTCTTTTTGTCATCAAAAAGAAAATTAGAAACCAAGTAAATAATAAGGTCAGCCCAGTTGGTGGCATGGTTATAATGTCTGGATTACACATTCCTGAATGCATGGTTCAAGTCCTAGATATGGTGGCTTTAAAAAGACACCTGGCCTTAGTGTGTGTGTACCCAAAATCCCAAGAGAAGAATGGAGGAGAGACACCTGGCCTGTGTGTGTGTATGCCCAAAATCCCAAGAGGAGAATGGAGGAGACAGGATTGTGGTACACTCTGGGGAAGTGTACTCTCTCTCTTTCCCACCTTCCCCATCTCCAGCAAACATGCACAACCTATAGCATATTAAAATAAATAAATAAATAACAGAATATCTGAGCCTGAATTCCTACTTCAAAATTAATTATGATAAGAAAAAATTTTTTTCCTAAAAATGTGGACTGTTGGTATTTAGTAATAGGTATTTTTAAAAATTATTTAAAAGAACAAAAAATGACAAAAATTGAGTGAGGGAAAGACAAAATTTTAAAATATTTACTAACTTTTCAAATAAAATGTATACTCTGTGAGTGTTCTATGAGTGCATCTTCCTTCCCTGTCACATTTCCAGTGACTAGTCCCAGTGCCTGACCCACTGCGACAACTCAATAAATATTTGTTAAAGAGTGAATAACTGAATAGATATAAGTAGACTATAGATATAGATATATGACTATTTTCTGTATTTTAGGCCTCGGGCTATTTTTACCTCTACAGTTACTTATATATATAAATCCAAAGAGGCTATCTTTAATAAAGACATTATTTTCTTAATATATCAGTGATTTAATTTCCTATTTCACTTTAACATAGTAAAGTCTGAATTCTTTTTTTTCTTTTTGAGAGGTTTTTGCTATAGGGCATGTGCACTTGCCAGGAAGACAGAGACAAAGAGACAGAAAGCGAGAAATCACCCCCCAGGGGGGGATGGCCATGCTGCAATCCCTTCTCCTCCAATCTCTTCTCAGGATCTTGGGCATGCACGCACATGTGCCTGGCGTGAGTTTAAGTCACCGGGTCCAGCATGGGAGTCCAGCAACATAGCCATTACGCTAACTGCTGGTGCCTGAATTATTCTTTGAAGACAGTTTCACCAAAGTCAGTTACAAAAACCACAGGAAAAATATAAAAGTTAGTTGAGAAACTAGTTATACATAGCTATAGTACAAAAGTTAGGGACAGAGAAAACATGAATAAATTAAGAGACAGGATGGTGCCTTTTGGTTAGAAAAGGACCATGACATCCAAAAGTGACATTTTTCTTCCCTTTTTGTTCAAAGAAAAAGATTAGAAATTTAGATAATTATATTACAAATGTACATCAAGAAAATACTGATTTGTCAAGGGGAAAAAGAAAGAAGCAAAATATTTAAGGAACCCAAAATGGAAAGCAATATGTTGATTATAATGTATATGGTAATGTCATTGATATGAGTGTATTTATAATGGGAAATTCATTTGCTATGCTGTAATGCTACACAGTGATTGAAGGTAAAAAATTTTAAAGAGGAAATTAAAAACTGACCTAATATTACTTAAATGATAAATATAAGGCATAATTACACCTTCTCCCTACTCTCATGTTTTTGTTGAAATTAAATCCCTTGTTGTGAAACTAAACAGAGTTTTAGAATTTTCTGAACAGAGCCCTCCATACATGTTCTCCTAATTATGAAGCTGACATACAAGATGAGATTTTTTTAATTAAAAATGGAATGAATTTATTCTCCTTTAAGTGCATAATTTTAATTTACCTATGTTGTGAGTTGCAAATTTTTTATTCTTTTTGTCATCAAAAAGAAAATTAGAAACCAAGTAAATAATAAGGTCAGCCCAGTTGGTGGCATGGTTATAATGTCTGGATTACACATTCCTGAATGCATGGTTCAAGTCCTAGATATGGTGGCTTTAAAAAGACACCTGGCCTTAGTGTGTGTGTACCCAAAATCCCAAGAGAAGAATGGAGGAGAGACACCTGGCCTGTGTGTGTGTATGCCCAAAATCCCAAGAGGAGAATGGAGGAGAGAGGATTGTGGTACACTCTGGGGAAGTGTACTCTCTCTCTTTCCCACCTTCCCCATCTCCAGCAAACATGCACAACCTATAGCATATTAAAATAAATAAATAAATAACAGAATATCTGAGCCTGAATTCCTACTTCAAAATTAATTATGATAAGAAAAAATTTTTTTCCTAAAAATGTGGTCTGTTGGTATTTAGTAATAGGTATTTTTAAAAATTATTTAAAAGAACAAAAAATGACAAAAATTGAGTGAGGGAAAGACAAAATTTTAAAATATTTACTAACTTTTCAAATAAAATGTATACTCTGTGAGTGTTCTATGAGTGCATCTTCCTTCCCTGTCACATTTCCAGTGACTAGTCCCAGTGCCTGACCCACTGCGACAACTCAATAAATATTTGTTAAAGAGTGAATAACTGAATAGATATAAGTAGACTATAGATATAGATATATGACTATTTTCTGTATTTTAGGCCTCGGGCTATTTTTACCTCTACAGTTACTTATATATATAAATCCAAAGAGGCTATCTTTAATAAAGACATTATTTTCTTAATATATCAGTGATTTAATTTCCTATTTCACTTTAACATAGTAAAGTCTGAATTCTTTTTTTTCTTTTTGAGAGGTTTTTGCTATAGGGCATGTGCACTTGCCAGGAAGACAGAGACAAAGAGACAGAAAGCGAGAAATCACCCCCCAGGGGGGGATGGCCATGCTGCAATCCCTTCTCCTCCAATCTCTTCTCAGGATCTTGGGCATGCACGCACATGTGCCTGGCGTGAGTTTAAGTCACCGGGTCCAGCATGGGAGTCCAGCAACATAGCCATTACGCTAACTGCTGGTGCCTGAATTATTCTTTGAAGACAGTTTCACCAAAGTCAGTTACAAAAACCACAGGAAAAATATAAAAGTTAGTTGAGAAACTAGTTATACATAGCTATAGTACAAAAGTTAGGGACAGAGAAAACATGAATAAATTAAGAGACAGGATGGTGCCTTTTGGTTAGAAAAGGACCATGACATCCAAAAGTGACATTTTTCTTCCCTTTTTGTTCAAAGAAAAAGATTAGAAATTTAGATAATTATATTACAAATGTACATCAAGAAAATACTGATTTGTCAAGGGGAAAAAGAAAGAAGCAAAATATTTAAGGAACCCAAAATGGAAAGCAATATGTTGATTATAATGTATATGGTAATGTCATTGATATGAGTGTATTTATAATGGGAAATTCATTTGCTATGCTGTAATGCTACACAGTGATTGAAGGTAAAAAATTTTAAAGAGGAAATTAAAAACTGACCTAATATTACTTAAATGATAAATATAAGGCATAATTACACCTTCTCCCTACTCTCATGTTTTTGTTGAAATTAAATCCCTTGTTGTGAAACTAAACAGAGTTTTAGAATTTTCTGAACAGAGCCCTCCATACATGTTCTCCTAATTATGAAGCTGACATACAAGATGAGATTTCTTTGAAAAATGATGTATCGGGACCAGCGGGTGGCGTGGTGGATAGGGTGCTGGACACTCCCCCATGGCTGACCACGGTTTGAGTTCCGGACCTGGCAGCTTGCTTTCTCAGTCTTTCTTTCTGTCTCTCTCTGGTCAAATTAAAATAAATTAATGAATAAATAAAATAAGTTATTATAAAAAAAAAGAAAAATGATGTATCAAAAAACAATTAATAAATGGTTGATAAATACCTACAAGAAGTTTTCTCACCAGTCTGCCCCGAAGGCCCTGATACATACCTCCAGCCAAGTGGATAAGATCCCAGAAAATACTGGTTACAAGTAAAAGATTCAGAATAACTTCAGACAAGCTAACAGAAAACCAGACCATACTCTTCCCTGACAGAGACATCATAATTTTCTCAATCAAAAAAGAAAACAAAACAAAACAAAAAAACATCTAAAACCACACACACATACCACAGGAAACAAAATTTAAAAAAAAAAAAAGATCACCAGTTTTTACAATGCTTTTTTTTTTTTGCCTTTTTAGAGACAGATTTTTGCTATGGTGTACATGCACTCATCGGAGAGACAGAAAACAAAAATCAACCCATGGGTATGGCTACACTGCAATCCCCTCTCCATTCTTCTCTCGGGATCTTGGGCACACACACACACACACACACACACACACATACATACACACACGCCTCGCATGAGTTTTTAAGCCACTCAGTCTGGGACTTGAACCACAGTCAACTCACATGGTAGTCCAGTGACAAAACTATTACACAATCTGCTGGTCCTACAGTGCTTCCTTTTAGGTCCCAATTTTATCATATAACAATGAGAATAACAATGAGGGTAATAATGGCCTTGCCTATCTATAATAAATAAAACTGCGAGGAAGATTAAATAAGGCTCTATATGTGAAAGTGTTTTGAAAACTATAATGTATTCGAACATAAGGATTTTGCTAATTACAAACATATATTTAGAAACTCAACTCAGTATGTATTTATTGAGAACCAGTTAAATATCTACATTTTTCCAAGTGTTTGGTGATGGGAAATACAGTTATTAGGAAGAAATCAACTACTCAATTAATGTTACAGAGACAGGCCTCTATGGTTGTCATGCATTTATGACTGTCATGCAATAATACATGACAATCAACGAAACTGTCATTAAGAATCTATGTGAGTTTAAAGTGGGGGAGGTAAATGTAAAAATCTATTGGTTTTGTCCTCAGAAAATAATTCAAGTCTAACGAGTAATTATTATAGGTAATAGAAAATGCTAAAAATCATTTTTAAAAGACAACATGATTAATAATTTAGAGATCGAGTAACAAAGCAAAATTAAGGTAAAAGAAATTTAAATACAAGTTTTACAAATATTGCAATTCCCAAAATCATTTGTTTAAAAATAGCTTAAAGCAATTGCAAAGGTAAATCTACGAAAGTCAATTCACTTTTTAGTATATAACCTAGAAAAATAAATTCACCTCAGAACACTAGGAGACAGAAATGTCTTCTTACTAATTATTTGGTTTTCTAGATTAATTAAAACAGATTTTTACATCTTCATAACTTACCCAATGTTGTCTGAGATACCTTGCTAAAAGTCTGTTTCTCAATATTTATTGTTTCCTAAATTACAGGCTTCTTATCATATATAAGGTTTTAAAGATTATGACAGTCTTTATCCTAATAAGATAAAGACTTTGCTAAAATAACATATGATCGATTATTCCCTATTTTATTCTAAAATATCATTATCAACACCACAGATCTGAAATAGTTCTTTATTTCTACACCTGATTTATACCTTTTTAGAGTTGGTTTTGTTACCTTGCTGTTAAGGTAATTTCTCAAAACAAAACAAACAAAAAAAAGAAAATGAAGATTTTTAAAAAGGTTTGAAACTGCATTATCAACTAACTTGATTCTTGCAAGAGTACAAGACCTGACTGATGTTCACACAGTGAGTTAAATCCAAGGAGTCTGGAGTCAGTAGGCATATATGTTTGTAAAGATGGCTGGTAAAAATGCCGCTGCACTTGTTCATGAGTCACTTCTCAGGAAGGTTAATAGAAATAAATATGTGTGCAGGTCTTGAGACTATTGCTTTTCTAGTTAAGATTCATTTAAGTTAATAAAATTTGTTGAGACATATCATATAAGTTTTAATTTTTGCAACCAGATGCTACCTACCAAAATCATACCATCTTTTAACTTTAGTGATCCAGAAATAGCAATGCATTTTCCTGTCTATATGATAATACAAATTTATCTGCTAGTAATATTAACCTTATTTCCTATTTTGTGGGCTCAACCGTGCTATCCAATTTGTGAATTTTTGTAAATTTACATTAATTTTGTTAGAATATGATTTCATTGTGAATTTGAAGTCCTTCAAAATTTATGTCAATTAAGCATTATTATTTTTAAAATATACATTATTATGTAATTGGTCAGACAGAAACCCCACAGGTTGGTTCCTTCACCATTTTAGGACCTCTGCAATATCCTACATCTAATATCAAAGAATTCAAACTTATCCTGACTTTTCATCACTTTAAGTAATAATTTGATTTTCTTTAGTTTTGAATATTAATAGAGACCAAAATCTAAATATTAAGAGTATATGAGAATATAAGTGGCAAGTGAAAATGCTGCTGTATCTGCTGATAAAAGTCACTTTTCAGCAAAGGTAACAGAAACAGACATGCATGTATGTGTACACACGATATTTTCTTTTAAGGTCAGAAATATGCAATTATTTCTCAAATTCAACATATTATGTTATTAGGCTACGTTTTTACTTTAATATAAGGTTTAACTGACTACACAGACTTTCTATTCTATGCCAATAAAAGGTCTAAAAAAGCAAAAGGACAAAAATTCACATAAGTAAAACTGATTTAAACTTATATAGTCATGAGATAAGCAGGTAGGCCTGATCATTAAGAATCTGGACTCCCACATGGCTGATTGTGGCTCGAGTCCTGGCTGCTTGTTTTCTCACTCCTCCCCCCCTCAGTGAGCTCTCATGTCCTATAGCAAAAAATAATAATAATAATAAAAAGATAATAATAAATAAAATGAAATAATTCTTAAAAAAAAAAAAAAACTTAACAGTCATTACTGACCAAAGCACTCAGTAGTTTAGAAAACCAAGATATAAACAGAACTTAACCAATGTCAGACACTAGCATTCAGAACACTAATCTGATACAGTATCAGGGTACTGAAACAGAAGAGGACTTTTACACTGGGAACTGAAGGGAGATTCTGACATTTTTGCCACAGGCACATATATTACAGAATCTTGTCTATTTTATGATCTCTTACTGGTGGTATGACATACAGCAAATTATTTAACCCATGAGTCTTAGCTCACCTGTTTAAAAAGACAACAAAAATACTAGTGTCATAGGACAGTTCTAAGATGAGACAATACATAAAAGTACTTACCAAGTACCCAATAAAAGGTAATTATAATTATTAAAGAAATACAGTATTGGAATAAAAAAAGAAACCAAAAGGAACATGACTTCAACATACTCTGTACAGAAGAGGCTGTTAGAAGAGGGACCAGCAGTTAGTGTAATGGCTATGTCGCTGGACTCCCATGTAGTCAACCACGGTTTGTGTCCCAGACCCGGTGGCTTAAACTCACGCCGGGTGCATGTGCTGTGTGCGTGCCCAAGATCCCAAGAGGAGAATGGAGCAGAAGGGACTGCGTAGTCAACCCCCCCTGGGGGGTGATTTCTCACTTTCTGTCTCTCTGTCTGTCTGGCGAGCACACATGCCCTGTGGCAAAAATCTCTCCAAAAAGAAAAAGAACAGGCTGTTCTAGAAATGTTGATTCAGTTTCATATGACCAATACTGAAGCAATACCAAAAAACTACTACAATTCCAAAAGGCATTGCTCTGGAGAATGGATTCTACAAATTATGTGATTTTAGGAATAATTAAAACAGCAGGGATATCAAGATTAGAAACAAAATAAATAAAAGTAGCCAAAAAAGTTTCTTCATTTACATAAAAGGCTACCACTGTTAAATTTATTGAGTAAGAATATAAAACAGAGAAAAGATGAAATAAAACATAAATGTCATATTATAGGCCAGGGGTCAGAAAATGATAGCCTGTAGGCAAAATCTGGCCTGCCACCTGTTTCTGTATATGGTTACACTGGGGGAGGGGAGCCTACTGTTTTACTTCTTTCAATAGCTGCTTTTGCGAAACAGAGTTTAATAGTTGTGACAGACACGGTATAGCTAACAAACTCTAAAATATATTCTATCTGTCCCTAAGTAAAAAATGTTACCCTTCTCAGCTTAGATGAGTATTTTGTAATTAAAATATATGCAGGGCCAGCAGTGGTTATGTTGTTGGACTCCCCACACAGCAACCATGGTTCGAGTCCCAGACCCAGTGGCTTAAAACTCACACTAGGCACATGTGCATGTGTGCCCAAGATCCTGGGAAGAGAACAGAGAAGGGATTGCAGCATGGCCATCCCTGGGGGGGAGGGGAGGCTGATTTCTCACTTTCCCTCTTACTGTGTGTGCATGTGTCTCTCTCTGGCAAGTGTACGCACCCTAAGGCAAAAAGCTCTTACAAGAAAAGACATATATGCAATATATTATTAAGTATGGTAAGACACAAAACTGTGTTAGAAAGATATTTTATTAGTTGTGTATATGTGTGAGAGGAAACAATTACATATACTTTTAACTTAAGTATTAATGGAGACACTGGGAACCAGCAGTAAGCGTAATGGCTATGTCGCTGGACTCCCACATAGTTGACCGCAGTTCACGTCCCGGACCCGGTGGCTTAAAACTCACACCGGGCGTATGTGCGTGCGTGCCCAAGATCTCGAGAGGAGAATGGAGGAGAAGGGATTGCGGCGTGACTATCCCCCATGGGGAGGGATTTCTCCCTTTCTGTCTCTATGTCGTTCTGTCTGTCTGGTGAGCGCACATACCCTATAGCGAAATAAATAAAGACACTATGGGTAAATTTGATTTTAGTGCTTTTCTGTGTTTTCCCAGAAGTAACGAATGCATATCCTGGAGTTGGATTAATATACAGTTTTTAATAAAAAAAAATAAAAAGGGAATTACATTTCTCTGTGTAGCAGTAGACCAGAGTCCACAAACTTTTGTAGAAGAAGTCAGAGAGTAATTCAGAATTTGTATGTCATACAGTCTGTTACAACTACTCAATTTTGTTACTGTATTATAAAGTCACACATGGACTATACTTAAAAGAATGAGTACAGGAGACAAACAGATGGCATAATAGTTACATTGCTGGACTCCCACGTAGTTGACTTGAGGTTCAAGTCTTGGACCTAGCAACTTAAAACTCATGCCAGGCACATATGCGTGCATGTCCCAAATCCTGAGAGCAGACGGGAGAAGAAGGGATTGTGGCATAGCCATCCCCTCGGGGGATGATTTCTCGCTTTCTATCTCTGTCTCTACGGTGAGCACATGTACCCTACAGCCAAAATCTCTCTCTAAAGAAACAAAAAAAGGAGGAGTATGGAAATACTTCATTGACAATTTATTTGTGGACAAAAATTTGAATTTCATGTAATTTAACACATCTCAAAATATTCTTTTTATCCAATCATTTAAAAAATGGGAAAATTAGGGACCAGAATTTGGCGTAATGGCTATGTCATTGCACTCCCATGTAGTCGACTTCAGTTCGAGTCCTGGACCTGGTGGCTTAAACTCACACTGGGTGTGTTTGCGTGCATGAGGATACCAAGACAATGGAGGAGAAGGGATTGCAGCGTGGCCATCCCCCCTGTGAAATGATTTCTCACTTTCTGTCTCTCTGTCTCTGTCTTTCTGGCGAGCGCACGCGCCCTATAGCAAAAACTTCTCAAATAAATAAATAAATAAAAATAATTAATTAATTAAAATAATAAATAAATAAAAAGGGTAAAACTACTCTCCACAGGCTGTCCAGAAACCAAAACTGAGCTACATTTGTCCCATGGCTTAGGGGATAAAACATAGTATTAGAAAAGTATGAATTTGTCTCATATTAATTTAAATCTGCTCCATTCAGAACATCAGGTCTGGCTTCTTCAATGTTTCTCATTTTCATTTTGTGTGGGTGTGAAGAATCAGCAAAGATATTCATTTATACACACACACACACACACACACACATATATAAAGCTATATATATATATATATTTTTTAATTTACTTCTGTATTTCTTTCATGAGAAATACAGTCAGAGAGGTACCCATGACAGGGTGCCACCACACCACACGACCCCCGCATAGCTTTCTGGCCAGCCAGAATGACGGGGACCCGTAAGCATGTCACTGTGTTCAGATCCAGGATCTGAACCTGGGGCCTCTCCATATGGCTCTAGCATTGTTCGGCAGCACCTTACAGCCTGCACTACCGTGGCTGAGCCATTTTATATTTTCTGACCACTGACTCTGCATTAGAAATAATATTATGCATATTTAGTTTAGTTATGCCTAGTATAAAAGACACATGCCTTGCCATTTGAATAGTTTATGAAATAATCCACACTCCAACATATTTAAAAGTGTGAGAAAAGAAATTCACTTTTTTTGTTATGACATTATGGATGACATTATAGAATTAAAAAAGAAAAAAGTTCTGGCAAAACACATGAAGCACTGGTGAGTTAATGCTTTGCTATGATTCCTAGTATGCTGAGCAATTACTTCAAGGTAAAACTAAGGCAAACATTCTTTGTGACTAAGGTGCAAAAGCAGTCACAGGAAATACCTAAAAAAAGGAGTGTGACTATGTCTCAATAAGACCATTTTATAACACTGAAATTTTAATTTCGTGATTTCAATTTCTTTTCTCTCTTCTTTTTTTTTGGGGGGGGGAATGCAAATTTATTGAAACTGCTTTTGGGGCAGGTGGGTGGGTGAATAGCTGGGAGTTTTCTAAAAAGAACTATGGAGAGGAGCCAGCACCCAGACCCTATTTCAGGCCCAGCATTTTTTCCTTCCTTTTTACACACCACATCCTGGTTCTGGTTCTGCCATGTGCTCTTGTAAAGCTTGATGAGGTATGATTCCACATATATTTTTACATATATTCAACCATTTAAACCATCCTAGCCTACAATAATACAAAAATGGGAGTCTGTAGTTTGCCAATCCTAGCACTAAAGAAAAAAGCTAGGATCACTGAATATCAGTTATGAGAATGCACAATTAAATATAAGGGAATATCCCCAATATTTTCTTAACATTTGAAAATAAAACTACTAGAGAAAGACCAGCAAGTGGAGTAATGGTTACATCACTAGAGTAACGGTTACATTGCTGGACTCCCACATAACTCAGGAAGGGTGTGTGTGTATGTGTGCCCCAAATCCCACGAACAAAATGGAGGAGAAGGGACTGTGGCTTGGCCACAGCCCCTGTGGGGTGATTTCTCATCTTCTGTCTTTCTCTGTCTCTCCAGAAAGTACACATTCCCTATAGCAAAAGTCTCTCTTTGAAAAAAAAAAAAAAAAGAAGGAAATAGAAATGAAACAGCTACTTTGTAGCTGTACCCAAGGCTGAATGGTCATCTAGTAGAAAAGATGAGAAGAAAAATCTTAATTGAAATGGTGAGCTCTAGAGATACTTCCAAATACTATATTCACAAATAATCAATACCTATATTTTTATCTTTGCATCAACTATAGCTTAATGTTGGGAGTTACTACATATTAGAAAGAGAGAGAATAAAACAGTGAGTGAGAAAAATGTATTGGATGGAGAGAGTGAAAGGGATGAGGAAGTAGAACTAATATATAACATGTAGTAAGTGTAGTTCATTTGATTAAGACTAGAAAGTCAGTCAGCCAACCCATTTTCAAAGAAAAGCCCTTAACCGACATAAAAAGATTGGCAAATATTCATATATGGATATGTTTTTTAAAAAATTTTTAAATTAAGGTATGTGTTCAGATTATTTTTAATGAGACCCTATTAACTGGCTTTTTAGATGAACTGACCAACTACTCTTCATAATCAGAAGGTTTCCAGTGCATACATTAAAAATTTTCATCACACAATTCTAATTTTTACCTCATACAATGTGTTGTAGGTGGTAACAGTCACAGTGTTTGTATGTAGCATTAGCCTTTCTCCAAGAAGAGTGAAAAGACTATGGGTGTGCATAATTTCAACTTTTCTCCTAGAAAGAAGGGGAAAAAGATCATGAAACACACTGGATTCTATGATAACATGACTTTTGATTAAAAAGCACAATCTATAAACAGATACAAAGTGAAATAAGTAAATATTTTTATGAATCTCCATCTACAAAAATAAACAACTTATAACAGAGCTGAACTTTAAAATTTTAAGACCAGTATTTAAATACTTTTCTAATAAACTATCTGCATAAACTAAAATGTGAAATATACAAATGAAATTACATAAATGTAGAGTTATTATTTTCAATTTTCTAATAACTATATAGAATTTTTTATTGCATTAAAATTATTCATAATCCTCAGTGCCAGGAGGTGGTGTGGTAGGATGATGGACTCCCACATGGCTGACTGTGTGGTTCAAGTCCTTGATGTGGCAGCTTCCTTGCTTGCTTTCTGTTTCTCTTTCTCTCCCCCTCCCTCTCTGATCGAATTTAAATAAATAAATAAATGAATCAAAATGATTCTTTAAAAAAATTAATTTATAACCCTAACATAGGGACCACATAATTTTTAAACTGTATCTGTCCAAATTTAAAGTCAATAAAATAAATGGTCTCTAACAAAACTTAATATCACAAGTCTAAAATTATGATTAAAACTGAATACTCTAAAGGCCAGCAGGTAGCTTGGTAGTTAAGGTGCTATACTGCCACATGGCCAAATGTAGTTGAGTCCCAAATCCAGCAGCTTGAAAATCACAGTAGGTACATGTGTGTATGTGCCCAAAGTCCCAGAAGGAGAATGGAGAGAACGGATTGCAGCATGGCCATCCCTTTTGGAGGGTGATTTCTCACTTTCCCTCTCTCTCTCTCCAGTGAGCATACATTCCCTATGGTCAAAACAAAAACAAAAAAATGAAAACTGAATATTCCAACTTGATGTTGGTCATAAAGTAAAACAGTTCTATGTAAGTAAAAGTTAACTGCTTGTGTTTATGATCTACCAATGGACCGAAAAACAGAATGCCTTTCTACTTAGTATGCTGATTTAACTGTTCCTCTCACACTCATACCTAAGAGAGAAAGCTCTACTCAAGGCTTCATGGAAGACTCAGCCTGAGCTTGAGGAATGACTGTTGCTCCTTTCTTCCTGGGTCAACAGCTCTGTATACACTTCCAACCTCTCTTACAGCTAGTTGTGGCCATTTAACTGAGTTCTAGGAAATGTGATTTTAAAAGTTTGGGGTTATTTTTTGGCCTGGACTATAGAAAATAAACTCTTACACCTCTCCATGCTCTTTCTGTGAAATATACAAATGAAATTACATAAATGTAGAGTTATTATTTTCAATTTTCTAATAACTATATAGAATTTTTTATTGCATTAAAATTATTCATAATCCTCAGTGCCAGGAGGTGGTGTGGTAGGATGATGGACTCCCACATGGCTGACTGTGTGGTTCAAGTCCTTGATGTGGCAGCTTCCTTGCTTGCTTTCTGTTTCTCTTTCTCTCCCCCTCCCTCTCTGATCGAATTTAAATAAATAAATAAATGAATCAAAATGATTCTTTAAAAAAATTAATTTATAACCCTAACATAGGGACCACATAATTTTTAAACTGTATCTGTCCAAATTTAAAGTCAATAAAATAAATGGTCTCTAACAAAACTTAATATCACAAGTCTAAAATTATGATTAAAACTGAATACTCTAAAGGCCAGCAGGTAGCTTGGTAGTTAAGGTGCTATACTGCCACATGGCCAAATGTAGTTGAGTCCCAAATCCAGCAGCTTGAAAATCACAGTAGGTACATGTGTGTATGTGCCCAAAGTCCCAGAAGGAGAATGGAGAGAACGGATTGCAGCATGGCCATCCCTTTTGGAGGGTGATTTCTCACTTTCCCTCTCTCTCTCTCCAGTGAGCATACATTCCCTATGGTCAAAACAAAAACAAAAAAATGAAAACTGAATATTCCAACTTGATGTTGGTCATAAAGTAAAACAGTTCTATGTAAGTAAAAGTTAACTGCTTGTGTTTATGATCTACCAATGGACCGAAAAACAGAATGCCTTTCTACTTAGTATGCTGATTTAACTGTTCCTCTCACACTCATACCTAAGAGAGAAAGCTCTACTCAAGGCTTCATGGAAGACTCAGCCTGAGCTTGAGGAATGACTGTTGCTCCTTTCTTCCTGGGTCAACAGCTCTGTATACACTTCCAACCTCTCTTACAGCTAGTTGTGGCCATTTAACTGAGTTCTAGGAAATGTGATTTTAAAAGTTTGGGGTTATTTTTTGGCCTGGACTATAGAAAAAACACTCTTACACCTCTCCATGCTCTTTCTCTAAGGGGGACAATAGGGAAGCCATATGAGAATGACAAGTTTACCACAAAATTAAAGAAACTTCCTGGTCCCTAAATAAATGCCTTCGAGAGAAATCACCAGGTGGGGAAACCACATTTGGATTTTAAGTGAGTAAGAAAGAAACTACTAGTTTGGTAAGTAGCTGTAATTTCATTTTGAATCTATTATAGTAGCTACTGTTACCTTAATTAATACATAAACTGAACGATGAACCAATTTTCTGGGTACCACTCAAGTGGAAGTGTGGAAATCTCTCTTCTAACATCAGCCTGCAAGTAGCATGTTCCACATTTACAGACACAGGACAGCTGGTCTCCTCACCCCATCCTCCTCAGATCGGGAGGGAAACAGAAAAATTATCTAAACCTGAGAGAACACTAGAGCATGTGTCCTGTGGCTGTGTTTGCAAAACACTCAAGACTGAAAAGGCTAAACTGGAGCTGGTTCCATTGTACAGTGGTTAGGTTTTGTGCTATGGGAGTCAGATCCCACACGGCCCACTGCAGTTCAAACCATAGTACCAGCAACTGAAAAACACATGTTTGTGCATGCGCTTGCATACACACATACCCCAAATCCTGAATGATAGAAAATGGAGAGAAAGGACTGTGGAATGACCATTGAGGAGAGAGTGCTCTCTCTCTCTCTCTCTCTCTCTCTCTCTCTCTCTCTCTGTGTGTGTGTGTGTGTGTGTGTGTGTGTGTGTCCCCTTCTCTGTGTGGGTGTACATGCCCTCAAGAATTAAAAAAAAAAAGAAAGTGTCCTGTGCATTTAAAAACAAAACCAGGACTAATGCATATTATGAGATTATAGCAGGGAAGGCTTAAGGCTCTTCCAATTCAAGTCAAAAAGAAAACCTGAGCTTTCATATACTCCCAAACAGGAATGAACGAATGCCAAATCACTGCCCTGAACAGAGCTTTTTGCTACAAGGAGCCAGCAAAAGCTATGTCTAACTTAAGCTATTTGGAATTTAAAATCACCACTTCACTGTGACACTACAACTAAAACTATCAAATAAATTAATACTCTTGTCATTATCTCCAGTGTAAATGTTTGTACATACACTTCATGCTAGATATGGAGGAAACCTGAGTACACTGTTCATACATCAGTGGAAAAATGGGTCAGCTCCCTCCAGCATTTTGCTCTGAAATAATACTTACCAATATATTTTGCTGCCCATCATTTAGGAGACAACCAAAACTGCCATTTATCACCTCAGGAAGGGAATGGCTGCACAGGCCCCGTACATCGCATGATTTTGTTTACCACATAAGTTCTAATAAAAGACTTAATTCTATGAATTCTGTTCAGGAAATGTTCCAGTAGGACACTGCTGAAGAAACTAACATTGTAATTCCCTGTATATTCTGGTTATAGTCCCTTATCTTTGGCATAGTTTGCAAATATGTTCTCCCATTCAGAAGGCTGCTGACACATGCTGATTATTGCTTCTTTTGCTGAGAAGACCTTTTACTTGATATAACCCAACTTGTCTATTTTTGGGATCGTTGCCTGTGCTTTGGGGGTCTTATTTAAGAAGTGTTTGCCTGTCTGATGTCTCCCACCTGTTTCCTCTGTGTTATCCAACAGTCGTTTTATACTTTGTGGCTTAGGTTTAGATCTTTGATCCATTTTTGAGTTGGTTTTTGTTAATGGTGAGAAACAGGAGTCCAGTCTCATCTTTCTATAGGTGGATTCCCAGTTTTTCCAGCACCATTTGATAAACAGATTTTCTTTTCCCCACTGAGTTGACTGGGGAAAATATCAGTTGCCTGTGTACTATGGGTTTTATTTCTGGGGTCGCTACTGTTTCATTGGTCCATATGCCTGTATTTGTACCAATACCATGCTATTTTGATTATCACAGCTTTGTAAAATATTTTGGGGTCAGGGAGTTAAGTTATCTCCCCTACTCCACTCTTCTTCCACAGTATCATTTTGGCAGTACAGTGTCTTTCATGATTCCAGACAAATTCTGTGATTATTTTTTCTAAACCTGTGAAGATTACCTCTACTAATTTGATTGGGATTGCCTTGAATTTGTAGATTAATTTGTAAAAGATTCACATTTTGATTATATTAACTCTTCCAATCAAGAAACAAGAATGTCTTTCCACTTTTTTTGTGTCATTTTCTATTTCATTTTTTTAGTTTTTCATAGCTTTCCTTATAGAGGTCTTTGACTCCTTTGGTTATATTCCTAGATATCTTCTTTTATGGCTATTATAAATAGAATTGCTTTCCTCACTTCTGTCTCAGTCTGCTCACTGTTGGTGTATAGAAATGTTATAGATTTTTTAGATATTGATTTTTGTATCCTGTCACTTTACTGTACCCATTTATCACTTTTATGAGTTTTTGTTAGTTTATTTGTTTTATGGATTCCTTTGGGTTTTCCATGTATATAATCATGCTGTTGGCAAATAGAGAGTTTCACTTCTCCTTCCCTATTTGAATGTCGTTTAATGTCTTGTCTGATTGCGTTGTCTAAGACTTCCAGTAGTAAAACTGAAAAGGAGTGGAGAAATAGGGAACTCAAGTGGCTTACCAAATGTTGTCTAAGACTTCCAGTAGTAAAATTGAAAAGGAGTGGAGAAATAGGGAGAAATAGGGAACTCAAGTGGCTTACCAAATGAGCTGAATGGACAACTCTCTGAGGAAGACATATTAACAGTCAAAAAGTATATGAAAAAATGCTTAACATCCCTTATTATAAGGGAGATGCAAATCAAAACCACAATGAGATATCACCTGTCCACAGTCAGAATTACTAATAATACAAAGACAAAAGATGGTAAGTGCTAGTGCTAGCAAGGCTGTGGTAAAAAGAGAACTCTTCTAACTGTTGGTAAGAATGTAAATACAACCACTGTTAAGAATAATATGGAGGTTCCTCAAAGATATACAAATAGAACTACCATAGGATCCAGCAATTCCACTCCCGGGCACCTACCCAAAGGATAGGAGTACACTCATTCGGAAAAGTGCTGGGGAACCAGCAGTTAGCGTAATGGCTATGTCGCTGGACTTCCACGTAGTTGACCACGGTTTGTGTCCCAGACCCGGTGGCTTAGAACTCACAGTGGGTGCGTGTGCGTGCATGCCAAGATCCAGAGAGGAGAATAGAGGAGAAGGGATTGCGGTG